>NW_015394146.1:0-1232 GCF_001527695.2 Protobothrops mucrosquamatus
TTATATGCTTTAGCCTCCAGTCCCCTAATCATCTTTGTTGCTCTTCTCTGTACTCTTTCCAAAGTCTCAACATCTTTTTTACATCGCGGTGACCAAAACTGGATGCAGTATTCCAAGTGTGGCCTTACCAAGGCCTTGTAAAGTGGTATTAACACTTCACGTGATCTTGATTCTATCCCTCTGTTAATGCAGCCTAGCAATGTGTTGGCCTTTTTGGCAGCTGCAGCACACTGCTGGCTCATATTTAGGTGATTGTCCACTAGGACTTACCTTAAATCTGCAAACTCTGTGCATCAAAGCACAATTGGAACACTTTTATAGATTCATTCCATTGCTGCTTGATAAATTTAGGGTAGTGTGGAAAAAAAATATAAAGGGAGGGGGTGAGCAGTTGGAAAATCCTGGTGGTATTCACTTGGGACCATTCAGAGCGAAAGCTCACAAATCCCAAACACAACTATGTCCACATGTTGTGATGGCCGTGGCAGCTGACTCATCAACTTCCACCAGCAACATTGCCGTTGCGTGTCACCCGGTAGTAATAGTTCAATCGATCACTTTGATGAGGCAGAGTATTGGCTTCTAGTGACAGCCGAATGAGAAATGAGACTCCAGAACGGAACTCTGAGAATTTAATAGATCAGTACTGCAGGTTCATTCACAGAGAAAGTGATGAACGAATTTTGTAAGAAGAGGACACAATTGATCTATGAAACCCTTATTAAAACTGTCTTTTTGATTAACTTCAGCCTAAATGTCTTAGCCACTTGTCCAGGCAGATTCTTAGAAATGAGAAAGACAGCAGAAACAATCCATACTGATGATTATGAAGGGGGGAAAGACAGGTGACATTATGGGAGGAGAAACAACAATTGATCCATGGAGTGATTTTTTCCTTTGGTAGTAAATGCTTTATGCAAAAAAAAAAAAAACTTCTATGAAAACAAAAACTGCAAGATTTAGCTATCAGTCAAGTCAGTCATAAAATTTGCTTCCAGTGATTTCTTTTTTTACCATTGCAAAAATTCTGAGTGTGTGTCAATACGCATCTACTTCCTACCTGGTGGGATGCAGACAACAGCAACAATAATCTCTGTATTAGATTTTCTGTCTTGCATTGAATAGTATAAACATGTCTGGGCTGTAGTTGAGGTTGTGGCTTAAAAGCCAAATTGTACCAAAATTGACTAATAATTCCTATCACTTAATTCCCAGACCCAAGGAAGGATACA
>NW_015394146.1:1465-11455 GCF_001527695.2 Protobothrops mucrosquamatus
GTATGTCAACTGTCTTCTAAGATGACAGTGCAGATCACTTTACTTCAGCTCAACATTCACTTCTTCAAATATCACAGGTGTTAGTAACAACTTTTAAAGCGCTCCGTGGCAATGGACCTAGGTATTTGCAAGACCGCCTCTTACCAAACACCTCCCTTCGACCAGTCCGCTCCCACAGAGAGGGCCTCCTTAGGGTGCCGTCGGCCAGTCGATGCCGGCTGGCGACCCCCAGGGGGAGAGCCTTCTCTGTGGCAGCTCCTGCCCTCTGGAATGACCTATCCCCCGACCTACGTACAACTGCGGACCTGCGCCTCTTCCGCCGAGCCTTGAAAACCCATCTAGTCCATGCGGCCGGCCTGGCGTAGTTTTGATTGGGTTTTGGTAGGGGTTTTTATATGGGGTATTTTAGAGCAGGCTTTTTATTTAATATTTATTGTGATTTTTATTATTGCCTGTTCACCGCCCTGAATCCCGTAAGGGAGATAGGGCGGTATATAAATTTAAATAATAAATAAATAAATCACAGTAGGGCCACTATCAGCTACAAAACAATGGAATCTGAATCAAGTTTCCTGCAAAAATGCAGAACTTAGGAATGTAGATCGTATCAAAGAAAATAGTTTTATTCCTATTTGACCAAGAAATTGAGCAAAACCTCATCAGGATAATTATCTGAACATACAGAATCACCAAATGCCTGAAGCAGATGGTGAAACTATTATACATGTGCCGTCTTTCTCCATTAAACCATTTCCTTTGAGGAAACAAAGGTTTATTGGTATGTAAAACTGTGTTTTGTGATCATACAACTCATTTTATGGGGAAAAAAAAAAGAAATGTATTCCTGGAAAGAATCATAATGCCTCCACAAGCTAGATTTTTCCTCCTCACTTTTATAATAAAAAAAATTACATGCCACCCTTGCCATCTTAATTCCAAAGACAGAAAATATCCACCATTATAAAATGCTACTCTTTGATCACCGCAAAACTTTATGCTTCAGCTGTGAAATCCCAAGTAGATAAAGAAATAATCAGTCAGCTCTTCAACTTTGAAAATAGGATCGATACACCATGGATGAATTTATTATGATGCTGCACTTCTATGAAATTGCATTTCTGCAATTGTCTAACATGCTGAAGCAATATCCATGTGTTGAGGCTTAATAGCGTGAGGTATTGTTCTATTTCAAAAACATTATTTTTAAATATGTATTTGCTATTTCAAAGAAAGCAAACTACTAATTAACAACCTATTGTCCTCTTAAAACAAAACATGAAAACCCTCTTCACACCTTGCACCACCCACCTTGCTCAGTGCAGTTCCCAAACAATATGCAGTGGTCCATAAGATCTTCCTCACACTGGTCTTGGTGTCTTTATTTTGGGTCAAATGAGAACAGGAGACAGGACTTAATACATTCTTGGAATTTATTTTCATAATCTCAAGACACTCAAGGCATCCTCTGGGCAAGTGTGTCTCCTGGGCAACGGTGATGTCACTGGGTAATTCTTTCAACCCAGAAGCACCTTGGTAGGTCTCCCAACACAACTGTAGCAGTATCTCAAGAATTTATATCAAATTTATCTAGGTGTGATTGTGGGAAGGAACAGAATATGCTACTGGTGTTATTTTCTGTTGTACATCTGATCATCACTTCAAAACCTCCCTGACTATGTATTACTTTTCTGTCTTGAAAAAGCTCTTTGGAGTAATTCCTTACACATCTTTCCTTGGGATTTAATGGGACTATAGAAGCCAAGGAAGCAAGAATCTCCCAGGGATAGAATTGTACAATACAAGACATGATGTTGTCTAAATAAATTGTATCTAAATAAATTCCTACTTATTTTGAGTGCCATGCAATTTCTCAAAACCTGCCTTTCCATGTAAATTGAATTTCTATTTTCAACCCTACTCTTAGAGTGCTTGAAATTGCCCCATCCATCCAACAATCCATCCATCCTCTATCTATCTTGGTGTTTTATTAAGACTCGCTTTATTGTGGTAGAAGGAGAAGATGCTTCCATCGGTGTCCTTTTATACCCCATTTTTTTCCATCACTCTAAAGCCTTCCTGGCTGAATTTACTTCCCTATCTTAAAAAGATCCTTGGGATCCAAGCGCCCTCTCCCACACAAGAAGGCAGGGTAGTTGCAAACCACGGGCAAATAGATTCTACCCTTAAGCACAAATCGTCTTTCTCTCCTTATTACTAAGGACAAGAATTCTGCATCCCCCTTTGTCAGAGTTTTATTTTTATTTTTTTGTCTTCTATGGGAAGAAAATATCTTTTTATATTAAGTGAAGCAAGATTGTAAAAAAATAATGGAGATGATAGCTGAGAGTAGGTTACGGACTGTGCATTCTATCCAATTATCCTCAGACTTAAAATGCATTGTAAAATTTATTTTCTGGCTAAAAAATGTTTTATCTACTTACTGCGGAATGCTCAGAAAACAAAAAATGCCTAATATTAACATTACAACAATGAGATAATATTAAAACATGCTTATAGAAATTATGTATAGTGAGTTTGGGCTTAATGCATATAAGCTTGAAAGGGAGACAAAAATAGAGGCCTACAGATCAGTTCTCCGAGCCATCTTGAAAGAACATGCAAAACAGTAAAATGAGCCTCTTCCTGGATTCCTCTGATTACATGAAATAGCTAACTGCTGAAGAGCTGCAGTTATAAAGAACTTAATTAAAAATCAGTGAGCAGAATTAGATGTTGGCCATGATTAAAGTTGTGAGAATAGGAAAAAAATAAAATAAAACCAGAGAATTAGCAACATGACAACTATGGTGTGCAAAAGTTATAGAATTTGTGGAGCATGAAGAGAAATTGCAGATTCTGGAACCACGAGATTAAATATGACAAATTATTCTCCTGTTCGCCAACTGGATATATTCACCAAATGCTAGCTGAAGAAAGACTGTACAGTTTGATCATAGGATTCTCAATGGTTCAAAAATAAAAAATATATAATCAAGCAAATCCAGGACGTGACATCAGGACACCCAAAGCCCTACTTATTTTGTGAGCTGCCAAGAACAATTACAATAGCAATAGCAATTTACAACCTTCTCTAAGTGGTTTACAGAGTCAGACTATTGCCCCCAGCTATCCGGGTCCTCATTTTACCAACCTCAGAAGGATAGAATGCTGAATAAACCTTGAGCCAGTGAGGATCGAACTCCTGGCAGTGGGCAGAGTTAGCCTGCAATACTGCACTCCAATCACTGTGCCACCCGAGCTCTCTGTGATTATGGCTCTATTTATTTATTTATTTATTTATTTAAATTTTTACCCTGCCCTTCTCCTTGCGGACTCAGGGTGGCTGACAGCCTGATAAAAACAGATACAAAAATACCCCAAAACTATCGTTAAAAACAGAATTAAAATAAAATATTAGATTTGGCCATTTTTAATTTTAAAATTGTTTTTAAAACCCCGCTAAATATTCCCCTTAGGCCAGTCCTGCTTGTTGAAATAGCCATGTCTTGAGGGCGTGGCAGAAGGAAGGGAGATCCGGGATCACCCGGATCTCTGGGGGTAGTTCATTCCAGAGGGTGGGAGCTCCCACCGAGAAGGCCCTCCCCCTGGGGGTCGCCAGCCGGCACTGTCTGGCTGACGGCACCCTGAGGAGACCCACTCTGTGGGAGCGTATCAGCCGATGGGAGGTAATCTGCGGCAGAAGGCGGTCTCGAAGATATCCAGGTCCGATGCCATGGAGCGCTTTGAAGGTGATAACCAACACCTTGAAGCGCACCCGGAAAGCCACCGGCAGCCAGTGCAGTGATTGTGACAGAGTGCAAATTTGATTAATAAATAAGATAAATAACCGAAATTTCCCTGCAGTAACATCTAAGATGGAGAGGCTGTCCTTGATTTCGGATGCTTCCTGCCTTGATATGAAAGACCAGCTTTCAGTTAAACATTTTTAGATGTAACATTTGTGCAGTGTGACATTTTTGAAAGGAATGTCAAAACCAGTAGCTTTGGAAACATGAAATAATCAATTCTGAGCCATTTCTATTTTCTCCTTCACAAAATTAGATGCTTGCATATGTTATATAATTAAATATAGCCACAACAGAAACCCTAGTCTACATATTCATTAACTCTTAGCTGGTATTTTATCAAAGCAGCTCTGCATAAATTTTCCAGGACTGTTTTTCAGTGATGTTGGTAACATTAGCCATTAATCAAAGAGAATTGGGTGTGTGTGAAGAGTAATACTCCAAACTCTTCAGAACCAGAATAGAGCCTGTATTGCAAAATGTAAAATGTGGATCATGATTACTTTAGAAACACAACTATATCATTTTTATTCATAATTATGCAGAGGGAGCTTAAGTGGATGCACATAAGCATTAATCCAAATGTAACATACAATTACTCTTTTAATAAATACATATTCAGACAGCATTTCAAACCAACTTTTAATTCTTTCATTCTTCTCTTACTCTTTTTTTTTCCATACAGATGTCACCTTCTTTGACTGTAATATTGATTTATTCCAAATGCTTACATTTAAAGCTCTTAAACTACTACCTAACCATTACTTCTGATATACGGATACATGAAGGGTCCATGATGCATTATTATTACCTCCGAGACCGCCTTCCGCCACAGATTACCTCCCACCGGCCGATACGCTCCCACAGAGAGGCCCTCCTCAGGGTGCCGTCAACCAGACAGTGTCGGCTGGCGACCCCCAGGGGGAGAGCCTTCTCTGTCGGAGCACCCACCCTCTGGAACGAGCTGCCCCCAGAGATCCGGGTGATTCCGGATCTCCCCTCCTTCCGCCGCGCCCTCAAGACTTGGNACTGGCCTAGGGGTATTTTAAATTGGTTTTAACTAAATTTTAGTAGAAGCGGCCTATTTAAATATTTATTTTTAATCATTTTCTTAAATTTTGTATTGTATTGTATTAGTTGTTTTTAAACTGGCTGTAAGCCGCCCTGAGTCCTCCGGGAGAAGGGCGGGGTATAAATATAATAAAATTCAAAATTCAAATTCAAATTAATCAATGCACTCCCACTCACAAAAGAAAAGTTACACAAGTGTGAAACAAAATGAAGACTTCATTTTCACAGCACTACTTTTAACATGTATGCTAATGTCTGGATCAACTGCACTGTTACCCCCATGCTAGATTTTAGAAATGTAAGATAGTATGTGATATAGCAGGAAGGATATCAAGCTGGATATCAGAAGTAGCAATAGAGGAAGCCACTGTTTTATTGTTGGGGAAGAAAATAAACTTGACTTGTAGCTTCACAGTATTTTTTTCCCCCCCTTTCATATGGTTTTCTGTCTGGCTTCTTATGTATTACTCCATATATTTCAACATCTTCTAGTCAGATTTAACCTTTCATTCCTTCTATATCACCTTTTGTTCCTTCTATTTGACCTCTGAAGCTTTCGCCTATTGACTTCTGCCTTCTTATGAAGATTAATGTTGTAACTCTGCTCCTGGTTAAATTCTCACTTGTACTTATTCTTTTGGCCTGCATTTAAATCCTCCTCCTCCCTCTTTTCCCGCTCTTTTTGGCGTTCTTTCCCCCTCACAATTGCCTTTAACGTTCTTGCGATGGGTAACCGTTATCCTGACTGGCCTTTGAAAGCAGCATGAATTTCACATATTGCCTGTTCAGTATCTTTTTTGGTGGGAACATTTGCTGCAGAAATATGCTGAGTTTCAATATAAATGAAGAGGAAAAATATATATGAATATGACGTCCACCCTTAAAGTTTTTAAATCTGATTCTTTCCAGATGCTCTGCACTACAACTCCAGTCACTTGCAGATGGCAGGGCAGTCCTTAATGTTATTTAAAATATAAATTAAATTAAATTAAATTAAATTAAATTAAATTAAATTAAATTAAATTAAATTAAATTAAATTAAATTAAATTAAATTAAATTAAATTAAATTAAATTAAATTAAATTAAATTAAATTAAATTAAATTAAATTAAATTAAATTAAATTAAATTTTAAATTAAATTTTAAATTAAATTTTAAATTAAATTAATTAAATTAACAATATATTTTGTTTTTTAATCTGAGGGAACCTGTTGTTTTGATATAGCTGGTGCTGGGTTACATGTATGTGTATGAACATGAATAAACTCACAGTGTTAAAAAATCAGACAAGATGCTGTTTAACTTCAAAAAGTTTACTCATCTATACATTCAAATGCTAACATGTTTCCTTTCTCCCTGGGAAAATCTATAAAGATGATCAGCTCAGTTTCCCCTTCCCAAAATGTTTTAGTTTCGTTTACTAAGGACCAGTTGGCTCTTTTTAAAAAAGACATTAAAAAAGATATTGGAAATAGAGATTTCTTTGTTTTATTTTAAGTTGTGGTTGAGGAGCAATGACTCCCCATCAGAAGTATTTGGATGAGCAACCTAGCTTGAAAGAGTAGAAATATAAGTCTGGATATGTTCATAATATGGTAGTTTTTAGAGAAATATTGATAGATGATGATGATGATGATGATGATGATGATGATGATGATGATGTAGTTGCACCTAATTATTATATTTTTTATCATTTAGGGTTCTCTTGTGACATGAACAACAGATCTGAACTCTTCAACATCTAGTGACCAGTAAGTAATTTTTTCCCTATGAATATAATTAAGGACAGTACCTTACATAGATTTTTCTCTTTTTTAATCTCAAAAGCAATTGAGATTGCTCTTTTATTGCTGAACTATGTGGAGTCCTTTTTGTTACTGGCTTTCATGCCTGCTCATTCCAAAGCAAGAACTCATAGAAAAGAAGTGTAAATTAATGTTCTTCTCTCCGCTGTACCACTTTATTAAAAATATAATTTCCTTGCAATTTAATGATAATTGCTTCAAGCTAATGAGGAGAGAGGAGGTTTCTATGGATCAGAGAATGCTGTTAATTAATAACGTAGCAAATTAATATGGATCTGTCTGTATGCTTTGATTTATAGTTTAAGTATATTGTATCAACATATGGTTTTAGTATGAGCTTAATTCTCCTATTCAGTGGAGAGTGTTTTCAAAAGGAGAATGCTTCTACTGAGATGCATGGCTAGAAGGACTATAATTCTCTGCTAGTGTTTGAAAAGTCCCAGCTGTTCCAATTGCCAGTTCTTATAACCAATTGATCATTTAATTCTGTAGCACTCTTCTCAAACGGTTGACCCAGGAGTTACGTTCTCCTTTTTGTGGAAATCATGAGTTTGATCTCAAGGTCCCTTTTCCCAATAGTTCCTGATTTCATGTTTCATATTACAAGATAATATATTTCATGTTATGTGCTGCTTTATTTGTATATATTAAAGCTGAAAAGAAAGGTCATTTCAATTTTCTTCTTCTTCAAACCTATGGAAGAAAATGGCTAAATTGACTGTTTTGATGAAAGAAAAGAATAGAAGTACTTTCGTTTCTACATGGAAACCGCTTCTGGACTTTGGAAAAAAAAAAAGAAACTTTGATTTTGGGTTTTACTGATTAGATCGATTTGTTGTTATAGAAATGGCTAGTTTATACTATTATGAAAAAGTAAAAAGCTGAGGTTCAATGTTAATGCTTCATTTTGCAACAGAGGAAGTTGAAAATCAATGCCTTTTGTTTTCTTTTTCCCTTCTCCCCTTCACTTTTCTTTCCTTTCCCCCTCCCCACTGTGTCCTACTATTTGATTTTGTATTTTTGTTTTCTATTCTAAAATCTAATAAAATGTTACAAACACAGACAGAAACACACACACACACACAAATAAAGCAAACATATGGAAGAAAAGAACGGATGAAAGCTTCTCTGAATTTCTCTCATAACAAAAAGAAATTGGTGACAATTTCTCAAGGGAAGGATTTTCTTTACATCATTCCCTTCTGAGGTCTTCCTGTTGGATTGAATAAAAATGTGGGAAGCAGAGATAGAGGGAACCAGTGGAGAAATGCTAACACAAGAAAAAATAAACTGTTCACACGCACAGACCTCTTTATCTGTTGATCAGCTTTCACTAAAAAAAATGCAGTAATAGCCAACTTCACCTATAAAGACTTATCTTATGTTTTGAAAAAATAATTCTAAGAAAGAAATCTTCAACGGACTGAATTGAACCAACTGCTGCGTATAAATATGCATTTTTTTTCTGGATTAAAAAAAATAGTATGCATGTAAGACTTCCGCACTTTTTAAAAATGGGCAATTGAGAAATCAGCCAAAGGTGGAAAGCAAAATTTCAGAAAGTAATCTTTTCTTTATGACTACTGAACTTGTAAGTCTCGGCAGTATGCCTGTGAAGGGGCATTCATTTTTATCAATGACATATTTTATCTGCCAGCCGTCACAATATAATCCATTGGCCCTGCACTTTTGCCAAACTCTTTTTTCATTATGTCAGGCAAAAGAGTTTTCATCAAGTCCTCTTTCCTCTTCTGTTCTGTAATCAAACCATATTTTAATCAAGGCTTTTCAGGCTTTTTATCAATCCAAGGTAGCAAAGCATCACAAAATGCAAGGTTCCCTACTCTCTGCCTCCTCCCTCTACTGCTTTCACTAAATCCTATAACTTCATAACAGGGTCCTAAAGTCACCTTCTAGAAACAATATGCCTGTTCTTCATACATCCAAAAAGGTTGAAAATGCTCAAGCCTCTGACTGGGTAACTGGGATCAATCAGTAAGTCCCTGATTAATCTACTTTAAAGAGTGGTTGATTGGTTGGTTGAGAAAAAAAAATAGAGGAAAAAATTATCTGTGTTGGGAGGAATCAGCATAGAAGATTGATAGTAATAAATATATTTGGCTTTTGTCAGTACTAATCTTATACACAGGTATGTATGGAGTTCCTCTTTTATACAGTATGTCAGAAAGACGCTAGACATAGAAAGATGCAGTTCAGAAAAGCTTTAGATGTCAAGCCTTCTGATCTCAGAGTGAACATAAACCAAGGCTTGATGGGATTGTTGAAATTATTTATGGTTGCTAGGTTTTTCTTTCTTTTCTTTCTTTTTCCTTTTTAAGTGTTGTGTGCTTTTCATGATGACAGCCTATTGACGCATGCCCTCTGTCATTTATTTTGGGTTCTTTAACCTATGCTGAAATCTATCTAGAACAATTCTATTAAAGTCTGAAAAGGTGAGCTAATCTAGACATTTTCCCCCAAAACTAGGCTAATCCATGTATCTCTGTTAATGAATACTAATAGCTCTAAACACAAATGATATTTCTTGGTCTGCATGACTGCAACACCTGGGAGCTAGAATTTGGTAAGATAGAAAATGATTAGCAATAGAATGGTTTGACCACTAATAAGTGGTAAATCAGTTGGCGATTAGATTTTAACATAATCTAAAAGGGCCTCTCCTGCACCCGATTTTCACATATAGGGAAAGTTCCCATACAGATGAGGTAAAAAAACAGTTGCAACATCTTTTTGGTGCAATACAGTGTGACCATATCACCCTCACTGTGTGGACCCGCTTTAAAAGAAATGGCTCATCTCATATAACTGCACAGTTTTATTTGACCAAGAATACTGAAATCTTTAAAGCAGGAACATGTCCAACTAGCTCAGATGTGTGAGAACTGTGAGATGTGGAGATAGCATGTGACTGCAACTGGTTGTTTTTTTTAATGGCATCCAGGTTCTGAAAAAAAATTCAGATTCTTGGATTTTAGCACATTCTCCATCTTCCACTGCTTATGGGCCATGGTGGAATCCTCAGTTACGGAACTTTCGTTCACGCAGTGGAGTTTGGTAGTGTTGTCTCAAAATCTGTTGTGGTGCTTATGGGGGTAGAAAATACTTTGTTTTAGAAAAAAAAAATCTACATTCGCTCCTTGAAAAGTAGAATGTAAGAAAATCCTTATGGAATAGGCACCCCGAAATACCTACATACCTCTCTGCAAAGGGGCACACACACAAAAAAAAAATGAGATGAAATATATTAGAAAAATGAGAACTGGAGCAAGATTCAGTTTGGGGGGAAA
>NW_015394146.1:11572-12604 GCF_001527695.2 Protobothrops mucrosquamatus
GGGGGTAGAAAATACTTTGTTTTAGAAAAAAAAAATCTACATTCGCTCCTTGAAAAGTAGAATGTAAGAAAATCCTTATGGAATAGGCACCCCGAAATACCTACATACCTCTCTGCAAAGGGGCACACACACAAAAAAAAAATGAGATGAAATATATTAGAAAAATGAGAACTGGAGCAAGATTCAGTTTGGGGGGAAAAAAGAGTGCTTATCTCTAATGTTAAATGCTCCTGAATCTTTCCTCCCCTCACTCTCCCCATTCAAACCCAGATTTGAAATGACAATGACGCCACGAAGAATGGAAAATGCTCTCATAAGGCTAAGTGATCCCAGAAAACCTTCATTGGAATTCTTTTCGCATGCTGATCTGTATCAGTTCAAGTCACCTTTTAGTCTTCTTCATAAATCATTCATGTGGCACACAAAGCCTTCACGCTAAAAGGTCTTTGAGAAACTCACACATTCCCTGTTCTGATTTGGCTGGTTTGTTGGTATTAATGCACGAACCCCCCCGAATTAACATTTGACTGATAGATTTGTGCCGTAAAATATTTCTCGTAGGAAGGAAAAAACAACAGCATGTCCCTAACCCTGAGATGGTATATGGATTCATTTTTATAGCTAGAACAGTGAGGAAATGACATGGGCAAATACAGCTTTGCAAGCATTCTTTAGGGCCGGATCTTAAATCAAAGGTCTGGCAACTTAAGCGGCTAGAGTTTTGCCAATTTGGCACAAAGCAAAGTCTTTATTCCCTGTTCAAAGTACTCTGCAGGTTATGTTACCAAAAGAACAAGTATTTCCTCAAGGCAGAAGAGTTCAGGAAAATAGAACACAGACTAATAATAATAGGGTTGGAAGAGATCTTAGAGAGCTTCTAGTCCAACCCCTGCTTGAGCAGGAGACCCTACACCATTCTGGACAAGTGGCTTTCCAGTCTCTTCTTGAAAAGCTCCACTGATGGAGAACCTACAGCTTTTGGAGGCAAGTGGTTCCACTGATTAATTGTTCTTACTGTCAGGCAATTTCTCC
>NW_015394147.1:0-9991 GCF_001527695.2 Protobothrops mucrosquamatus
TGTCCGCTGCTGCGCACGCTTCTCTTTCCGACGCTGGCGTGGATCCAGCCAAGACGTATCCTCGTCGGAGTCCGATACACCTGGCTCCTGGCTGATCCCAGAAGCACCTGGCTCCTGGCCAATCCCAGAAGCACCGGGCTCCTGGCCAATCCCAGAAACACCGGGCTCCTGGCCAAACTCCTCGCTGTCGGAAGGCACCAAAGGCTGCACCAGAGGGGAAGGGCCGGGAGAGAGAGGCCTAGCCATCTCCTCTCCGTCATGTTCAGAGCCTTCCTCCTCTGATGAGAGGGACCCACCGGACGGAGCCACAACAGAGTCAAGCTATTTTCCAAAGTGCCTGGAGGCAGGACAAGAAGCAACGGGTGGAAACTAATCAAGGAGAGAAGCAACCTAGAACTAAGGAGAAACTTCCTGACAGTGAGAACAATTAACCAGTGGAACAATCTGCCTCCAGAAGCGGTGAATGCTCCAACACTGGAAGTTTTTAAGAAGAGACTGGACAGCCATTTGTCCAAAATGGTATAGGGTTTCCTGCCTGAGCAGGGGGTTGGACTAGATGACCTTCAAGGTCCCTTCCAACTTTACTATTATTATTATTATTATTATTATTATTATTATTATTATTATTATTATTAAATGTAGATTAGACATTAGGAAGAACTTATTGAGAGTCAGCGCAAAGGTTACTTGATGGAGTGGACTCTTCTCCTGCAGTGGAGGTTTTCAAACAAAGGCTGAATAGTCATCTTAGGCCCCTTTCAATGCTAATAAAAAGGTTAAGATTCCCCCTGTCCAGTCGCGTCCAACTGTAGGGGTCGGTGCTCATCTCCATTTCTTAGCTAAGGAAGCCAGCATTGTCTGAAGACAGTTCCATGGTCATGTGACTAGCATGACTATATGCTGAGGTGCATGGAACGCTATTATCTTCACACCTATTTATCTACTCACATTTGCATGCTTTTGAACTGCTAGGTGGGCAGAAGCTGAGGCAAGTAATGGGAGCTCACCCATCACATGGTGCTTAGGTCTTGAACCTGCCATCAACTTTGCAACTGATAAGCTCAGTGTCTTTACTGAGCCAACATACCCCCATCTTCTATCTGTATGGTTCTATAATTCTACATGTAAAGATAAAAGCAGAAAAAAAAGCTCTCTCACTTTAGTAAGAAGTTCACAAAGAAATTGGAAGAGGGAAAAAAAATGAAACTCTAACTTTCTCTTCCTGGGAATCAGTAAATTATCAGGTGCTGAAGAGTCAGTGCAACTTCCAGGCACACTTCCAGCTGAATTCAGATAGCGATAGAAGAGAATATTGGTAGCTCAGGGTTGAACTTGGGATCCTTGGTGGTCTCTGAGCTTGGTGTTTTGTTGCAGATGTTTTATTACCAAACTAGGTAACATCATCAGTGCACCAGTGCATCAGTATGTCAACTCAAGTAATTGTGTAATCATTTTGTGAGGAAACTAGAGGAAAAGAATCTTAAATACTAGCACATGTTTATTATCTAAGCTTTTTCTAGCCTAATAATGTATTATTCTGAGCCTACAGTAGCCTCTAAGNAACAATTCCCTTTTTAAAAAATCTGCCATTGGATTTTGATGACTTTGTTGAGCTAGTAGGCTTTCTTCTCTATAATTGGAATAACCTCACACCATTTGTATGGTCCCTCAGCCAATTTGCTGGTGAAAATGCAATTGTACTATAGCTGAAAATAGGAAGTTCAGAAAGTGCAAATTTTGCCATGAATGCATTATGTAAACCATTTGCATATCAGCATACCAGCTTCCATTTCCTAGCCCTCATCTGCAAAACAGAGGCCTACACTACAGTGTTAAAATAATTTCTGATTAACATAAAGTGATGTACATCTGAAATGAAAAAGAAAATATTGAGACAAAGGAAATATACTTCTAGAAAATCCAGTTAAATCCAGTTAAACACAGCAGCTGCAAATTTATTCATATGTCCCTGAAATAAACTCTACTGAATATTATAGGACTTATTTTCATAGAATTGCATGGTACTAGGTTTTGCTAGAGAATTTGATTAAACAAGCTGAGATAATTCTTAGTTCTTACAGTGGCATGCAGATTATAGTATTCCTACATATCACTTTATATATTTTCTGAATTTGTTAGTTGAGTTCTTCCCAGGTCAAAGATTTCATAAGAAAATACATGCATTTCAGAATGTTGATACAAACATGAATATGTATATATGTAAGCGTATATGTATAAAGTTAAGGATGAGCATACAGAGACTAGTGGTGATTCTCTTTCTTGATTATGGCTGACAGTTTGTTGTCTGCTGGATTTCTTCTGGCAGGTAAACCTTTGATCTTCGTATCTTTTGCCCTCAACTCATAGCATCCCAATTGTGTCTTTTGCATTGGTGTATAAATGCTCCACTGTATTCTTCTTCCTTTTTTGTTCTTTAGCAGGCTTTGGATAGTGCCAAACAATTCTCTTCAGTCCAATTTAGCTCTGCCAGCCCTGTTATTCTTCACTAAATCTAACAACACATCATCAACAGCCATTTGCTATATACATCCAGTTAATTGCTAGCCAACTTCCAAATCTCCATCCAGTTTTTTTCCTTCCCAAAATTCTGCCAGCAGTCTCTCCAGTGGGCATCTAACACCAGGACTTGTACTTTGGTGCATCCTCTTTCTTAAGAAGTCAAGTAAAGCTTTGATCTTCATATCTTTTGCCCTCAAGCATCCCAACTGTGCCTTCTGTATTGGTTTGTTAATGCTCTGTAGTATCCTTTTTCCTCTTTTATTCTTTAGCAAGCTTCTTGGATACTGCCACTTGATCTATGAGAAGCTCAACTATTATCAACTGTCAGCAAAGCAAACTCAAACTGTTTAGGTTTTTTTTTTTTAAAGGGCATGAGATCCACCATTATTCAGTTTCATTTAAAGGTCCCTAACTTCTTGTACTTTAAATAATGGATAAATTGAACCAATAGTAGGGGTATAGGGATAGTCAGCAAGAAACCACGATTAAAGGCAGGTTTGTCAAAATATCTGCTACTGAAACACCTTTTCTTACAGAGTTATTATTGTTCCATGGATGATAAATCCTGGTTCAAAAGTGGAACAACTCCCTTGAGTTGAAATCAACTGGACAGAACTGGATAGCTTTCTTTCTGGCACAATTGGTTTGTTCTTGCCTTTTTCTGGGATGCCCTACTAATTTCCTAGCATGGATTGGTGCCCCGGTGTTTCATGGTTCTCTCTCATACAAATATTCCCTGGATTCATCTTTGCTTAGCTTTTGCAATCTGACAAGGTTGACTAAGTATTGTCCTCTTTCTGGGCAAATCCTAGGTACTTGGAAAACATTTCTTTCATGTCAATCTGTACAGCAGCAATGAGTCCCTGGTATAATTAACCAAATTTCCTCTCACGGTTCTTAGCCATTTCTAATGCCAGAGGCTCTATGTAAAATTGCTTTTTTTATTCAGCCTCTTCAGCTTCTCCCAATAGCTTTTTATAATGTTCTCCAATTTTTACAGAAGCATAATGAAACAAAATATACCAAAAAAAAAAATCCAAACCAGTCCACCAAGCCCTTCATTATTGCCTCACTTAATGGCATCATTAGACTTGTTTACTTACTTCTCATATTATTTTTGTTGTTGTTGTTGAGCTGCTTTATAGCTCTGGGCATAGTCGTCCCACACACAGTTATCTTTGATTGCATAAAAGGAATTAGATTGCTGATAGGCAAGACAAAATATGCCGGACCAGTTTTCTGTCAAATAAGAAGATATTATTTTTTCAGCCACAATGCACACAGATTTAAGGTTTAAAATACACACATATCATCTGCGTGGACATAAGATGTGTGAATTAATTGGTTTTTTTTTTCATTAACCACATAAAAATTTCATTTTTGATGTGTGCCATTGTGCCCACAATAAAAAAAATGACAATAAAGGTTATCTTATCTTATCTTAACTTCTCCTGTTCACCTCTGATAGGCATGGTCAAAAATGTCAAGATGTCAGTCATGACAATACAATCAATCCTCCCCCAATTTTTTAATGCACATAAAAAACATTCAGCACTTCGATTGCACCATTGTTGTAAGTTTCCAGACTTGCTGTGAAATGAGATGGGAAGCAAATAAATTTCATAATAAACAAATTGTGATCACCATTTTTCTTTTTCTTTTAATCATCTCCTGTAGACACTCCTGGACAGGGTTATGATGTGGCACATGCATGGCTTGTAATGATGTGGTAGAACAGAGAAAGTTGAAGGAAGTTGGAGCCAAGAGTGGCAGTTTACTATACAATCTTGCATTTTAGTTTGACTCTGAAACAGAGGACTAGAACATAAGAAGAAACTTTTCTCTTGCTTATGTTTATGGCCTGTGTCAACAATTTTTTCCAATTTGGCCTCAGTAAAAATGCTCAAAATGGGGATGTGATGAAATTGAATTTTAACTTATGCAAATCTGATTTCAATCTTATGCACATTTTTTAAAAAATGTATTTCTGTCATTTTTGGCAATTTTGACTTGATATTTTGAAATCCCTTTATTTTTATTTAAGCTAGTATCTAGCAATTCTGTGTCTACATTTGTAAATAATATTATATAACAATAACGACAACAATGACAATGACGACGACAACAACAGCAGCAATAACAATAACAATAGATTTGGAAGGGATCTTGGAAGTCTTCTAGTCCAATCTCCAGCTCAGGCAGGAATCCCTACACCATTTCGGACAAATGGTTGTCCAGTCTCTTCTTAAAAATTTCCAGTTTTTAAGCATATTATGTTTAAGCATTGGTACATTTTGTAAAACTGAAATGCCCAGACCTTTTAAACAGTGCTGCATGCTGACTGTTGATTGGTGTTGTACATCAATGGTCTGAGTTACATAATGGGGATTACTTATTTTTGTCCAGGAAAGCTAGCATTTCATTTGCAAAAACAAAACCACACTCAGTCCACTGTTTGAATAATGCATTACAAAAGAGGTTTTCTTTCACAATTTGCATTTGCACAGTTTCTTAACTGGAAACATCTAAACAGACGTTTATTTTCAACCAATTTAATTGGTTGAAAATGAAATTGTACAAATAGTGTTTGGGGGAACAGTATATGTTAAACCATCACCTACTAAAACCTATATGAGTTCCAGAAGACTTTGTAAAACTATGGGCATTAAAAATGTCTCTTCCTTGCTTTCCTGTACATTCCCCAAGATCACACAGTTGTCAACACTACCTGAAAATTTATTGATCCTTTGTGTAAATATTATAAAAATGATGTACATATCTAATGCAATCATGGAGCTAGAGTGGATAGTGCACATGTCACCTTTGCCTACATAAACCCCTATGGTACTTAGTTGAAATAAAACTTACAAAGATTTTAACTGACCAAAACATATTTAATTAGAACCAGGGCTTTTTTTCTCATAGAACGCCCAGAACAGAGTTCCGGCACCTTTTTTGGATGGAACCTTGTAGGGTAGGCAAGGCAGGTTGCATGACATGTGTGAGTTCCAGCACCTTTTTTTTTTTTTTTACAAAAAAAGCACTGATTAGAACCACCAATATATGGAACGGTAGAATCAATGATAGGTCTTTGATAGGTCCTACACAGGTCTTGTTCTGTCACTATACCAGCTAACGCACTATTCAAAACATAGTATATACTTGAGCCTTTATTCTATTTTCCATCCACAAAATCTCTTTCTTTTGTATCCTATTATTTTGATGGCATTTCTTTCAGAAACCATGGCTTCTATGTGCTGCTGGAACAAACTCAAGTTGAGTTTCTAGTGATATTGATGACACCTATTGGTAAGGCAGAGACGGACAATTTTTAAAGAATTAGGCAATGATGCTTATTCCCCTAAACATCACCCAAGAGATTTGTGAGCATGAGTGAACTGATTTCTTTAATTTTTTTTCTTTTTTAAAGCATCAAATGAAATAGGAACAAAAGATCTGTACTCATTTGCAGACAGAAAATTAAGCTAAACCAACATCTCCAGCAGCAACTAAAATCATGTGGCCTTTTAAGCAAATCTTTTTTCTCCCACAGTTATGGAGTTGTGGATCTCAAGATCACATTATCAACATAGCAGAAATTGCAACATAATGCCTGTCAGTTGTCTACTGAACAACAATTGCATTTTGGAAATGAATCATGACCATAATGTTTTAGTAGCAAAACCATCTTGATTGTAGATCAGTTTGGAGATTCCTGTTTGCATGCAATTAAATTTTTGTAAGACTTAATTTTTGTCATGTAAGCCCTTACAACCTGCATTAATAATAATAATAATAATAATAATAATAATAATAATAATAATAATAATATAATAATAATAATAATAATAATAATAATAATAATAATAATAATAATAATAATAATAATAATAATAATAATAATAATAATAATAATAATAATAATAATAATACAGTTGGAAGGGACCTTGGAGGTCATCTAGCCCAACCCCCTGCTCAGGCAGGAAACCCTATACCATTTCGGACAAATGGCTGTCCAGTCTCTTCTTAAAAACTTCCAGTGTTGGAACATTCACCGCTTCTGGAGGCAGGTTGTTCCACTGGTTCTCTAGAAATACTTTCTTGAAGCTAAAAAAGTGATGTATACTAAATATTAAGTAAGGCCAAGTAAGAACTTATGAATTTGGAAAGGAGGACAATCTGCTTTGTGTTGTCCTCTTGGAAAGCTTGTCCAAGCCAGTTTTTTAAAATTAATTTATTTAGAAAAATTATATGACTGCCCAACTTACTCATGATAACTCCAGGTGGCTTACAGAAGTAATACCTCAAATAAGACCCAATGAATCCCATCCCCTGGCAGCAACAATCAAATCTGATGAGCCCCATACCACCCTGGGGTCCATGTCTTCAGGGCCTTTTGAAAGAGTACTAAGATGGGGCCCAATCTTATTTCCTTGGGGATGGTGTTCCACAGGGAAGGAGCCACCACAGAGAAGGTGGCTTCCTTAATATACTCCACCTCACTGTTCTGGTGGGACGAGTAGATTAATTGGGACAAGACAATCCTTCAAATAACCTGATTCCAAGCCATATAGGTTCAAATTCTGAAGCATGAATCAAAGTATGAGGCTATACTATCCTCAAAGACAACCCCACAAGGACTCATGTCCACTAACTAATCTTCCCATCAGGTCTGGCCTAACAACAGGACCCAAAGGATTAGTAGACTAAGGCAACTTAAGAACAAGTAAGAATTTTGGAAAGGATATGGAAAAGATAATTTGGGGATAAGAGAAGTCCCTATGAACATTAAATGGCAAAGGAACTGGGAATAAAAACTGACATAGTAAATGACGTATCATGATCTTTGCTGCCCCACTCACTCACACACATGTAACTGTGGTTTTGTGAGTTTATTAATATTCCCCAGCAATTCCCTTCACCAAAAACTCAGATTTGCCCCAATTAAATCCAGCCACAAGCAGGCCAAGATTAGTCCATCGAGCAAAGGCCTACTAGTCTACAAAGCAATTCAAAGTTGCTCAAACAAAATAACTCCACCAGGCAAAACTTAAATCCCCACACAAGACAGCTCACATGGCAAGAAAGGTTCAAAGTCTTCAAGGCACAATTCCAAACAGTGTCCATCCAGCGTGAAGCAGGAATCATAACAATCAAACAAACAGCTAGAAAACCAGTATGTTGTTCCCAGCAACACCTCCCTCTGTCTGTTGTGATAAATAGACAGCTTTCCGGTACAGCCCATCAAGATGGGTGGGGTCTTGTCCTTTTGAGTAGTCTGGCTGACTCCGTTGCTCCTGCATTTTGGCTACTCTGCATGTTCTCGTATCAAGTGCAGAAGGTAGTTCCTCCTCCTCTTCGCTGGCTGTCTGCCACTGCAAACTTTCCCCATCTGAAGCCTCCTCCAAAACTCTTTTGGATGGGCCATTCAGAGCCATCAATCAACCCAGTTCCTGACATGCCAGGAATGGGCTCAACCTCCCCTGAGCTGACATTTGAGGAGGAAACTGGGGAGTCGCCCAAGGGAGACATCACAGGATCCCACCCAATGGTGGGATTCAGCCGGTTCACACCACTTCAGCAGAAGTGGAAGCTAATTTTTTGTTGCCCAGGCCCAGAATGGACTTCCAGAAACAGCATCCACACAGAGAACCGGTAGTTCACTTATTTGAATCCCACCACTGATCCCACCCACTTATTCATCTCAATTCTTGAAGTATAGATTTCCAGGCCCCTACATAGTAACCATGTCTTCTTCCTGCAAAGGATGTATTTCTGTTGCTGAATTACTTTTTTGAAGTAAAGAAATAACTGGTTGGTCAATAGTGGAAGCAGAACAGTGTGTCTACCTTGTTCTAAGGCAGTTTTTAAATGCTGACCAACAACTAGACAAAAAGGCCAAAATATTATATTTTATGTGTTATGCTAGTTTCTAGAGCTGACTTTCTTTGTTATATCTTTAATTAGTGCTTTTGTTGTTTTGTTATGAGGATTACATTGAGCAGCCCAAATTTTAGCGTGTTTCTTTCGGCTGTTCTCCATTGAATCATGCTGTATTAGGGACAAGATGCTTGTTCACATAGTTCTCATAGGATATCCAATCTTTGCTTGAAATAAGACTTGTGCTAGGATGGATTTAAAGTTTTGGTTGAATTAGATTCCATTTATCTGAAATATGTGAGAAAGAAGAAAGTGAATCAGTTTCTACAATATGATCCTGAACCTATAACCACCATTTTCAATAAGATAGAAGACCAGGTAAACTATGGAACGAACTAAAAAGCTGCTAAAGATGAAGAAATAGAAAAAAGCAAACTGGATGTCAGAACAAACCATGGAAATTGCCAAGAAGAGAAGTCAGGAAAGACAAAAATCTCAGGAAGGAACTTAAGAAAGAGTTTCAAAGAGCTGTTAGAAGAGACAAGAAACAGTTTTACGACAATACCTATAAAGATATTGAAGATGGAAAGAGAGAATACTTTAACTCAGGAGGAGGTTCCAACCTTGAATTGGAATGCTAAAGGGTAGATAGTAACCAATTTAAAGAAGTTCAAAGAAAGGTGGAAGGAGTAGGCTGAAATACTGTACAGTAGAGAGGCTAATATCCAAGATATTTTAAAAGGTATTTCTTATCTACAAGAACCTCTAGTACTAGATGATTAAGTTAAATCAGCAATTACCAAGTCAGAAGGCTATAGGAATTGATGGACTATGAAGTATTATACAATATCATTAACTTCACATGCTAGAAAAATAATGCAGATAAGAGCCCTACATGAAAATGAGATGCCAAATGTTCAATCTGGTGTCAAAAAAAGAAGATGAACCTGTGACATTATTGCTGATGCACACTGGATAATTGAAAGCCAAAGGATATCAAAAAGAAGACAGTATGTGCTTCATTGATTCTACAAAGGATTTTTTGTGTGTCAATAACAATCAAGCTGTAAAATCCCACAAAATTTCATTGTCCTCATGCGAAACATATAGACAAGTCAGGAAGCTACAGTACAGACAGAACATGGTGAAACAGTCTGAGTTCAAATTAGAATAGAATAGAATAGAATAGAATAGAATAGAATAGAATAGAATAGAATCGTAACTTTATTGTCACTTTGAATGTACACTAATTGGCATACATTAAAATGAAATTTTGTTGCATTCAGCTCTCAAAAGGTCACCGATATACACTACATAAATATGACAATAATAAATAAATATAGAATTACATGTATACCCACATATATTATATGATACCCACATATATTATATGCGGTATCATGCTGCGGCGTCTCGGTGAGTTAGGAGTGGGAGGCACTGTTATGCAGTGGTTCTCCTCCTTCCTCACCGACCGTACGCAGTCTGTATTGGCAGGGGGACAGAGGTCGACTCCTAGGCCCCTAACTTGTGGGGTGCCTCAGGGGTCGGTCCTCTCTCCCCTATTGTTCAATATTTATGTGAAGCCGCTGGG
>NW_015394147.1:10511-12603 GCF_001527695.2 Protobothrops mucrosquamatus
GGCCTGACCTAGGGTGAGTTTTAAATAGGGACAATTTTTAACGATTTTAAAGAGCCACAGCTACCAATATTTGGGTTTTAATTGGTTTTTAGTAGGGGAAATTTTTTGTATGATGTTTTAATACGCTGTGAGCCGCCCTGAGTCCCATGGGGAGAAGGGCGGCATATAAATCCTGTTAAATAAATAAATAAATAAAATATGACACAGAGAAACAACATTCTAGTTCAGATTATGTATACATGTGCATGGCGAGAAAAATGAAAAATTGGCAAAGGAATGAGACAAGTATACTCTCCCAATATTTATTTAATTTTTATATTGAATATATATTAAGGGAAGTTGGATTGGAAGAAAATGAACATGGTTTTAAAACTGTAGGAAGAACTATCAATAACCTATGCTGATGACAGTACTCTGATAGCCAAAGTATCTGCAAGTGTATTAATAACAATTAATTAGTACAGTGAAAAATGGGATTCAAAGTAAATATAACAAAGACCAAAGTAATGACATCAAGCACCATAGTCTGCTGACAACGAAGATATTGAAATGGTAGGTAGTTTCTGCCTTTCAGGATCATTCATCAACAGTAAAGGAATCAGCTGTCAAGAAATTTGTTGTAGGCTAGCTTTGAAGGATTTTGAAAAAATATTCAGAAGTTGTAATAAACTGAATACCTCCAAAGATCAGAATGGTGCAGCCAATGGTATTTCCTGTGACATTTTATGGAAGTTGAATAGAAAGATGAATGGTCCTTTTGAACATTGTTGTTGGAGAAACATGCTGAGAACATCATGGATATAGGTAGTCTCAACTTACATCTATTTGTTTAGTGACTGTTCAAAGTTACAACGCCACTGAAAAAAGTGACTTATTACCATTTTTCACACTTTTAGCTATTGCAGCATGCTTATGATCACATGATCAAAATTCAGATGCTTGGCAACTGACATCTATTTATGACAATTGCAGTATCCTGGGTAATGTTATTGCCATTTTCAACCTTCTGCTAGGAAGAAGTCTTGCAAATTTTAATTGAGAGATACTCTAAAAATCGATGTGTTCTAAGTCAAGAGTTGACTCTGAAGACTTCTGTGGCGTGATTTTTCATATTGAAATTAGTATTGCCTCTGGCATTGCAATCCATAAAGTAACAGGTGAAGTCTCAGGAAAAATCACTATTTACTGGCAGAGCCTATGCTTGGTGTATATCCAAGGGCCTAAAATCTGCTTTTCATACCTCAGAAGAAGCTGAGACAAGTATTGCTCAATGCTACCATTTTTTTCAGCCTGTTTTGCACAATGCACATTACTACTTATAAAGTAATTACAGGGCTAAATTCTTTAAAATCTCACCTGAAAATGCATTTGAGTGACTGGCAAGAATTTGGTCATTTTTAAAAATATATAGAATTGTTAGATTTTTTTAGTTGAGAATTTTCAAATTTTTCCATGCCAGGTTTCTCCAAAATCCATTACAATTCTGTTCCTTTGTTTATTTATTGAGCCCTGGTTGCAAAATGGTTAAAATGCAGTATTGCAAGTTAACTCTGCCCACAGTCTGGAGTTCGATCCTGACGGGCCTTGAGGTTGACTCAGCTTTCCTTTTTTATAAGATTGGTAAAATGAAGACCCAGATTGTTGGGGCCAATATGCTGACACTGTAAACCATTCAAGGAGTGCTGTAAAGTGCTATGAAGTGTTATATAAGTCTAAGTGCCATTGCTATTACATTTTTATGCCACCCATCTCCCCTATAAGGCGATTCTGGGTGGCTTGCAAGTTTTCTCCAGAACCAAAGATACACTGGCTCTGAATCTATAAGTTCTATTTTAGCTACTGAACTATTCTTTTCTTGATTTTATTATCCACTGGAAATTGAAAATAATGTATAGGAACAAACAATAAGCAAACATTCCGCTTTGTACCTCCATTTTAAAATTTGTGTCCCAAGGTGCTTTTTCAAGAGGCAACTGAACTTGCTTGTTTTTCTTTGAAGACATTCTGCTTCTTAACCAAGAAGCTTCTTCAGCTCTGACTGGAGGGTGGGGAATGGAAGGATTTATATCCCTTGCAGACAGCTGGTCATTCA
>NW_015394148.1:0-2651 GCF_001527695.2 Protobothrops mucrosquamatus
CCCCCCCCCCCCCAAGACATCGCCTCTGCCTCTTTGGCTTCTAAATCAATTCCCTCTCCAATTAAAAGAAGGATTTCTTTTCAATCCAACTCCTTTAAGGCCCTCCAAGCTCCCCCCCCCTCTGTATGGTTGAGAACAAGGGAGGCAATTTAACTAACGCTGCTGAAAGGCAGGCAAAAATAAAATAAATTAAAATGGCTAAGCTCGGAGGCGAGGCAGCTGCTTGGCGGACCGTGGAGTCGGAATAAAATGCGATAAAAAATAGAGGCGCTTTTATCCCTTTTTGGGGGGAGCGTCCTCTCAGCTCGGGATAGGGGTCTCTGGAATTTGGGCGCTTGGGGTCCACTGGAATCTGTAGAGGTTTTTTTGGGGGGTGTGTGTGGTTTTTTTTTGTGTGCAAACTCCTCCACAAAATGGGAGCTGTGCAACGAGAGGATTTGTCCATTCATCAAACCTTCAAGTTCAAGAAATTCGTGGGTTTTTTTTTGTTTTTTGTTCCTGCCTCCTCCAGATTCCCGGGGCTCTCCGTTCTTTTTTTTGGATTTTTATTTTATTATTATAATATTAGTATTTGCAAGAGGATCAGTCCAAAGCAAAGCCTGGGTGGGTTCTTTTTTTTTTTTTTGAATTCCTACAATGCTCAGAGGCTCATGCAGGGCTGAGAGGTGGGGTTTTTTTTGGAAATAATAATTAAAAAAAAATAGTTTGGCTTTTGTGTTGCAAAACTCCCGTTTCTCACCGATGGAGACAAATGAAAGAAGGGTGGTGGGGGGGAGGAACTTGATGCCAATCAGCAAAGCAAAAAAGCTGGTTTCCTGCCCGAGCAGGGGTTGGACTAGAAGGCCTCCAAGGTCCCTTCCAA
The DNA here is from genome assembly GCF_001527695.2 of Protobothrops mucrosquamatus. Lineage (NCBI taxonomy): Eukaryota > Metazoa > Chordata > Lepidosauria > Squamata > Viperidae > Protobothrops > Protobothrops mucrosquamatus. Next base: position 863 of record NW_015394148.1, read on the forward strand.
CTCTTGTTATTCTGGCTTTAGGGAGCCAACATCCATGTGCCAAGGCAGTCTATCTCACAGCTGGCCTTCCTCTAAGCTTGCCTTTTTTTGGTTAGGTGTTCAAAGTCTAAGCTAGCTATAAAAGGCTGCCTGAATGGGCTGGCACTACAAATCCCATCAGCCCCTCCCAACAAGGCCTGCAACCATGAGGAAGCTGTTCTGGAAGGAATTTTAAAATGTCAACGTTTGGTCACGAGCGAAGGAGATTCTTCCAAACCAATCAGCGTTGGCTTCTCTGTTCCCTGTTTGACCAAGATGGTGACTTGGGATTTTACACTGGCCAAACCGTGGTTTAATCCTGGTTTGGGGCATCAACCAGAAGGCAGCTCAAATCCCACGACTTGCTAGGCCTCGCCAAGCGTAGCAGCCAACCGGCTACACCCCCAAGGCCGACCACATCACGCCCAAGCCACCTTATCCTAGCTTGTTAACCTTCCATTAAAGACATCATTGTTGGGAAATGGGTTAGTTGCCTCCACTGAACTGGAACTCATTTGCGCCAGGTTGAAATTGCTTTTTAATTGAATTCTTTTTGTTTTTAATTGTTGCCCTCGGCAACATTCTGTTTCACCATTTGTTTTTACGGACGATTGCGTTTCTCAAAACTGTTTTTAATGGGAGCTTGTTGTATTATTTATTGACTGTGGCTCCCTGGGTCCCATCGGGAGGAAAAAGCAGTTTGAAACCAAAACAAATATTAATAAATCATAAGGTATGCCCCACCAGGGAGCCGGGAAAGTGAATGCAGGAATGCACGCAAAGCTGTGCTTTCCTCTATTAATTGCGACCTGGGAAAAAAAAACCTAGAGCCTAATAAAGGCTCTAGTCCTCAAGGTTTTTAATCCAAAATCAAGGAGCGTTGCAATCATGGTGACAAATGATTGTTTATATCCTTAAGGACATTCAAAGCAAACATTTATAATGTTTGCATTGCGGAATGGAAGAAAGAAATGCAGTATTTAATGCAGTATTTCTCAAGGGTGCTGAATGTAAGACCGATGGACTTCAACTCCCAGAATTCCCCAGCCAGCCTGCTTTAAGAGAGGTGGGCATCAACTCCTAGAATTCCCCAGCCAGCCTGCTTTAAGAGGGGTGGACTTCAACTCCCAGAATCTCCCAGCCAGCAAGTTTTAAGAGGGGAGGACTTCAACTCCCAGAATTCCCCGGCCAGCATGTTGGCCGAGGAATGCTGGGAGTTGAAGTCCATACCCATCTTAAAGCTGCCACGTTAGTGTTAGCAACAATCCCACATCATAACATTGTTTGCCCAGCAGCTGAGCTTACCCGCTTGGTGAGTTGTGTGTCCATCATGAAGTTGTGAACGTGTTTCTCAGCCTTGGTGAGTTCCAGCTTCCGGGCCACCACAGCCACCACCAGGGCAGTGCAACCAGCTCCCTAGAAGTGTCCAAAGTTCAGAATTAGCTCTGAAATCAGGGCCTGCCCTGTTTGCCAATATCTTTTCCATCCTTGCCTGCAGGGATCCTTGGAAAAAAAAAAAAACAACTCCAGCCATTGAGGGGGACTCCGGGAAACTGAGGTCTGGTTTTCAAACCTTCTCTGTGGGTGCCCCCACCCTCTGGAACGAACTCCCCCCCGAGATCCGGATGATTCCGGATCTCCTTACTTTCCGCCGCACCCTCAAGACATGGCTTTTCCAGCAAGCGGGCCTGACCTAGGGAGGATTTTAGGTAGGGATTTTAGGTAGGGACGTTTTTAAAAAGTAATTTTAATGGGAATACAGCAATCAATA
>NW_015394148.1:4481-6319 GCF_001527695.2 Protobothrops mucrosquamatus
CTCTCTCTCCCTCTCTCCCTCTCTCTTTCTCTCCCTCTCTCTCTCCCTCTTTCTCTCCCTCTCCCTCTCCCTTTCTCTTTCTCTCCCTCTCTCTTTCTCTCCCTCCCTTCCTCTCTCTCTCTCCCCCCCCCCATCTCTCTCATTCGCACCGCTTTAAAAACCACAGGGTCTCCCTCTCTTTCTTTCTGGTTGGGCCTTTTTTCCCCTTTCTGCACCCCCTTCCTATCTCCTAAAAAAGAAAGAAAAAAAAAAAAGAGGAACTATGGGGGTCCTGCCCTCCAGAGCTGAAATCCTTGACCGGAATTGACAACCCAGGCTGATCCTGTATTTTGCCTTCCCGGTGGCAGGACCCCCGTTTCAAGGTTTCCACCAGATGCCTCCCACGTTGGGCCCTCCCGTAACCCATATTTCTTTCTGCAGAACGACACTCCAGGGTGGAGAGAAAACTCCGTGGGTTGATCCTTCGCTGCTGCTTATTGGAAAAGGCTTATTTATCGCTGCTTTCTCCGCCGCTCCTAGAGAAACCCTTCCTTATGGGTTGAGGCCCATATCGCTCCCTTAATTCCTGCCAATTCAGCCTCAAGGGTGAAGGGTGCGAGGTGCGGACGAGGCCGGCTCCTGAGACCGCAGAATCAGAAGCCCGGCGAAGAATAAAACCAAGGCTGATCATTCCATTTATCCAGGATTGTGAAGGCATCAGGCTAAAAAGCGTGAGATGCTGGGTTGGGTTCAAATGCCACCTTAGGCATGAAAGCCAGCTGGGTGACTTTGGGCCAATCACCAGGAGACTGTAAGTTCTAGTCCCGCCTTGGACATGATAGCTCACTGTATGACTTTGGGCCAATCACCAGGAGACAGTGAGTTCTAGTCCCGCCTTAGGCATGATAGCTCACTGTATGACTTTGGGCCAATCACCAGGAGACCGTGAGTTCTAGTCCCGCCTTAGGCATGATAGCTCACTGTATGACTTTGGGCCAATCACCAGGAGACCGTGAGTTCTAGTCCCACCTTAGGCATGAAAGCCCACTGGGTGACTTTGGGCCAATCACCAGGCAACGGTGAGTTCTAGTCCCGCCTTAGGCATGAAAGCCGGGTGGGTGTCTTTGGTCCAATCGCCAGGCGACAGGGAGTTCTAGTCCTGCCTTAAGCATGACAGCCCACTGTGTGACTTTGGGCCAATCGCCAGGGGACAGTGAGTTCTAGTCCCGCCCTAGGCACGGAAGCATCCTTTTAGGCATGTTTCTCTAATATAGGCTGCCCCTGAACGAGGAGGTTTTACTGCTATCACAGACCAAACGCCCTCGGAGAACGGCAGCCTCTTTCCCATCCTTCCCCACCCGCTCTGATTTCTTGGAAGCCCCTTAAGTCACACGCGTGTGTCCCACAACCTTCCCCAGCTTCCCCCTCCCTCTCCCCCACACCCCCAACACGCTAGCGTGCAAAGACCGATGGCCTCTGCCTAGAAAACCTAGCACAACAGCCATCAATCTTCCGGCTTGGCCTCGGCACCCAGCCACGGAAACCCACAATGAGCCTTGAATGAGCAAGTGGAGGCTGTGTTTGGGAACGCAGGACGGTTCTGAACATGCATGGGGGGGGGGGCAGGGCCCTCTAAGTGTGACAGAGAAACATGTGTCCAAGCCACAGCTTCGCCCAGGTGTAATCATGCATTAAAAGCCAGGCTGCACACCGAAATCAGCTGCAAACAACTGCAGGGGAAAAAAAAAGAATTTTAAAGCGTTTTGTTCCCGAGGGAATCCATAGAAAGACGACTCTCTCTCTCTCTCTCTCTCTCTCTCTCTCTCTCTCTCTCTCTCTCTCTCTCTCTCTCTCTCTCT
>NW_015394148.1:8595-12600 GCF_001527695.2 Protobothrops mucrosquamatus
AGTCACACGGTCACCATGTATGATCTTCACAGGCAGTTTGCAACAAGCGAGGTCAATGAGGGAAGCTGGCAAAACCGGTCGTAAAATGGAGCGTGACTCACTTAGTAACCTGGCTTAGCAAGGGATGGAAGTGTGGGTCCCAGTTGTGCTCGTAAGCTGAGGTATATGTGTAGCTGGGAAACTCTTGTGCGAAGGGAACAAAAATCTCAGCTGGTTAACCATCACATCTTTCACTTAATGTGGCAGTAAACACTAAACCAGACTCTTGGCTATTGTTTGCGCGCGCACAGAGACTCCAGTTGGCTGACAAAGTCATCCTATCACGCTCTCCTCGCCAGGACAGACCCAGTCAGAATAACAGAGTGGGAAGGGAACCTGGAGATCTTCTAGTCCAACCCCCTGTAACATTTCAGGCAAATGGCTATCCAGCCTCTTCTTGAAAACTTCCAGTGGTGAAGAAGGAAGGGAGGGAGGAAGAGAAGGAAGGGAGGAAGGAGGGAAGGAAGGAAGGAAGGAAGAAAAGAAGGGAGGAAGGGAAAAAGGAAAGGAGGGAGGGAAGAAGTAAGGAAAGAAGGGAGGGAGGGAGGGAGGAAAGAAAGAAAGGAGGAAAGAAGGAAGGAAGGAAAAAAGGAAGGAAAGGAGGGAGGGAGGGAGGGAAAAAGGAAAGGAGGGAGGGAGGAAGGAAGGAAAGAAGGAAGGGAGGGAGGAAAGAAAGAAAGGAGGAAAGAAGGAAGGAAGGAAAAAAGGAAGGAAAGGAGGGAGGGAGGAAGTAAGGAAAGGAGGGAGGGAGGAAAGAAAGGAGGAAAGAAGGAAGGAAAGGAGGAAGGAAGGAAGGAAGGAAAGGAGGGAGGGAGAAAGAGAAGGGAGGGAGGAGATAGAAGATGGAAAAGAGAGATTGAGACAGAAGAGAGAGAGAGATGGATGGATGGATGGAGAGATGGAATTATACGACAGAACATGGGTGGAGAGATAGGAACTGGATAGACAAGACGGATGGACAGATAGATAGAAAAGAGGGAGAGAGAGGTCGCAGCACACCCACTCAGAGCTCCGAGTTCTAAACCTCCACCTTCCTAGCCGATTCCCTCTGCTCTGGAATTCTTCGCCATCCCTTTGGCAAGGCCATCGCTTCCCCACTTGAGAAAGATCAGCAACCCTCCGCGAGCAATAATTTTGATTTCTTTTGCAATCCCCATTTCTCCCACCCAGCCTTCTTCCCAGGAGGCAACGCAGATCAAGACCATTCCCCAAATAAAAGATAAATGAACCAAAGAGGGCCAAGCACGGAAAAGAAGACATTTTTTAAAAAAGAAGAAGAAGAAAGAAAGAAAAGAAATCAAGCAGCGTTGCTTAACCCGATGGGTGGACAGGCTGTTGCAGACGGACCCCAGCTGGAGCTGGGAATCTGGGCAGGGGAACATCTGGATCTGCTCTGGATTGACAGGGATCCCTGTCGAGACCCAGTTGTTCCACATCCTGTTTCTCACAAGGGCCTGCCAGCATTTTTGGGAAAAAAACAAACCAAAAAACCAAAAAACCAAAATTGGCCAGGAGGAAGGGAAGATGTATTGAACAGGTAGACTGCTCTTATACAGGAAGGCTTTATTTTTAGGGAACCTAGCTAGGAAGCCGGCTGGGTGACTTGGGGCCAATCACCAGGTGACAGTGAGTTCTAGTCCCGCCTCAGGCTTGATGTCCGAAGGGGCCATGGGAAAATCAATCCGTGCGCAACCCCTTTGCACCCTTCCCCAAAATTGGGAGGGTCAAAAAAATCCAATATATGGGAAGCCCCAGCGCTGAGCCGATGCTCTTATGCCTGTGAACATGAGCATTTATTTAAAAAATTAAAAAAGGAGATTTTTCGTGCCTTACCATGATCCCCGTGAGCAGGCAGACCCCTTTCCCACAGTAGGTGTGGGGCACCATATCGCCGTAGCCGATGGACAGGAAGGTGATGGAAATCAACCACATGGCGCCCAGGAAGTTGCTGGTCACATCTTGCTGGTCGTGGTACCTGCCGAAGAAACGCAGGTCGCTGGGGTGAAATGACACAGCCACAATTAGGGGGCACCGAAACGATGGTCATGGATTTGGACCCAGCTGGATGCCCTCTGGAGGAGCGTTGCTCAAGCTCGGGCCACTGGAAAACAGGTGGACTTCAACGCCCAGGATTCCCCAGCCAGCCTGCTTTAAGAGGGGTGGGCTTCAACTCCCAGAATCTCCCAGCCAGCAGGCAGAGGAATTCTGGGAGTTGAAGTCCACATATCTTAAAGCATGCTGGCTGTGGAATTCTGGGAATTGATATGCAGCCATTGTAAAGCATGCTGGCTGTGGAATTCTGGGAATTGACGTGCAGCCATTGTAAAGCATGCTGGCTGTGGAATTCTGGGAATTGACGTGCAGCCATTGTAAAGCATGCTGGCTGTGGAATTCTGGAAGTTGAAGTTTTTCCATCTTAAAGCATATTGGCTGGGGGATTCTGGGATTTGAAGTCCACCCATCTTAAAGCATGCTGGCTGGGGAATTCTGGGAATTGACGTGCAGCCATTGTAAAGCATGCTGGCTGTGGAATTCTGGGAGTTGAAGTTTTTCCATCTTAAAGTATGTTGGCTGGGGGATTCTAGGAACTGAAGCCCTCTTAAAGCACGGAATTCTTCGTTAACATCTCATGATTGAGTAACTCGTTGCTTCCAGATCAGGAAATTCCGATTTTAAGTCCTCTCGGCTCACAGATGTTGGGCCGCAGAAGCCAAGATCTAATCTGGCCTCTGGAAAAAAAATAAAATAAATTATAGATCTGTGCAATGCATAATGAAGCTGTTTTTCAGGGGCCTGCAAAGAAGCCTAACCGGAATCTAACCTTTTCTTTTTGGCTGAAGAGAGAGAACAATCAATAGTCATTAACTGGGCTCTCACCAAGCCAGAAAACTGAGCATAATAATCCCAGAGGATAAAGGTTGGGGCCTTGCAGAAAATTTCCCAGATAAAGGAGATTATTTTCATTTCAAGGGCTTTGGTGTCATATTCAGAAGTGTAAAAACCGGGAGAGGGGGGGAGAGAAACAGGCCCACTCTTGGACAGATGTTGCGACGATGGGCGACAATAACCTGGCTAATCTAAATTAGCAAACGTCCTTGGGATGTTTTACTGGTGTTCTGCGGATGCCAGTGTGTCCAGACCAGTGTTTCTCAACCTCTGCAACTCGAAGATGGGTGGACTACAACTCCCAGAATGCCCCAGCCAGCAGGCTTGAAGACCGGTGGACTTCAACTCCCAGAATTCCATAGCAAGAAGTATGGACTTCAGCTCCCAGAATTCCCCTGCACAGTTAAGCCAAGAAAAACACCCCCCTGCCGCTTCTCACGGGGGGGGAATTGAGCGTTCCCGAAGGGAAAACACATAAGACCTTTCTGAGCTTGTATGAGAAAGTTCACAATTAACCAGTGGAACAACCTGCCTCCAGAAGTGGTGAATGCTCCAACGCTGGAGGTTTTTAAGAAGAGACTGGACAGCCGTTTGTCTGAAATGGTGTAGGGTTCCTGCCTGGGCAGGGGGTTGGACTTGATGACCTCCAAGGTCCCTTCCAACTTTATTATTATTATTATTATTATTATTATTATTATTATTATTATTATTATTATTATTATTATTATTATTATTATTATTATTACTTTTCTGCACCAGGCTAAGTTTCTAGTCCCTATGACTTGTGAAGGAGAAAAGGACAGGGAGGACGGATCCAGACACCAACCCATTTGAAGAAGGGGGCTAAGGGCTCCCTTCCAGGACTGTTGCTTGCCCCCCCCCAAATCTGAAAAAAATGGGGACTCCCTAGGAGGGGGGGGAAGAGACAGAAGCCGGAGGTGCTGGGAAGGGTCTGCAAGGGGCTTTTGTCCTCCCCCTCCCTCCGGTTCAATTTTCCCCCCTGTTGTTGAAATAATAGACAGATGGGAAGCCTTTAGGCCTGAAATGATTCTCTGAATCATGTGGGGATTGATACGCTAT
>NW_015394148.1:21250-23141 GCF_001527695.2 Protobothrops mucrosquamatus
AGCAAATCGGACGGACATCCTTGAATAAAAAAAAAAATTATTAAATCCTTTGGAATCCTGTCATGATTATTTTATTTTCTTCTTTGGGATCTCCCATCTCCTGGCTGCTGGAGCGAGCCCCCAAGAAGCAAAACTCAACCTTGCAATTCTTTCTGGATGGTGCCAGAAATTGTCAAAAAGGCTGCGAAAAATTCAACTTCGGGGTTTTGCATCCACCTTTCCCACAACTGGGGGAAAGAGACCAGCTTCAACATTTTGGAGACGTGGGGATTTTTTTTTTCTTCACCATTTGTCTTGCAAGGAAAAAAACACACACAAAAAAAAACACAGCCATCCTTGTTGGTCTTTCTCTGAAAGACGCATTTTTGCTCAACAGGTTGCAACTGTCTGCCAAGGCTAGGAGGCCAGGACAGTGTATTTATTACACGCACAACAGTCCATTTTAGTGGCCGTTCCAAGTTACAGGACTGAAAAGTGACAGTTGTGGCCACATGATCCAAATTCCAAACACTTGGCAACTGACTCGTACTTTTGACGATCGCAGCATCCCCGGGATCCTGCGATCCCGTTTTGCGGCCTTCCGACAATGGGGAATCCAGATTCGCTTAACACGCGTGTTGCTAACTTAACCGCTGCAGTGATCCGCTGAACAACTGCGGCAAGCAAAGTGGGACAGACCTCCCTTTAACAACTGTCTCCGTAAATTTTGGGTGGAGTTGTGGACGTAAACTGAGCACTACCTGCATTTCTAGCCAAGCCAAATGCTTGAAGGGAACATATCGGGGATGCAGGCACCTCAAATTACCTTCCCCTCCCGTTAACTCTTGAGGATCCTCACCACTCAAGGGCAGTCTACCTGCACGAGCGGGAGAAATGTACTGCTTAGGCCTGCCTTGGGAACACCTGGCTGGATTCTGCACCAACAGGGCGCAACGACTTTGTATGCACACCCACTCTCCACCTTGGCCAGGTTTAACCCACCTGCTCAATCCAGGTTGCAGATGATTAGGGGACTGGAGGCTAAAACATATAAGGAACGGCTGCTAGAATTGGGGATGTCTAGTTTAATGAAGAGAAGGACGAGGGGGGACATGATAGCAGTCTTCCAGTATCTCAGGAGCTGCCCCAAAGAAGAGGGAGTCAAGCTATTCTCCAAGGCGCCTGAAGGCAGGACAAGAAGCAACGGATGGAAACTAATCAAGGAGAGAAGCAACCTAGAACTAAGGAGAAACTTCCTGACAGTTAGAACAATTCATCAGTGGAACAACCTGCCTCCAGAGGTTGTGAATGCTCCAACACTGGAAGCTTTTAAGAAAAGACTGGACAGCCATTTGTCCCAAATGGTATAGGGTTTCCTGCCTGAGCAGGGGGTTGGACTAGATGACCTCCAAGGTCCCTTCCAACTTTATTATTATAATAAGGGATGAAGCCGCCAGTCAAGGCTGCATCCAAGGAAAGGCCAAATCGGTTCCAGGGGTGTCATTTTCCTGTTTTTTTCTTCTTCTTGTGATGTGGCTTCAGTCCCAGTTGTGTGTGTGTGTCACCTGAAGTATTTCCATGAAACGGAAATTAACTTCCTCCAGCAACGGATTCGGCAGGCTCTGCTTTCGCAAGGTGTCTGGACGAGCGGAAAGGGTTTAATGACACGATAGCAGGGTTCCCGAATTTGAGGGGCTGCCCCAAAGAAGAGTTGGGGGTCCACCTGTTTTCCAAAGCATCTGAAGGCAGGACAAGGAGCCACGGGTGGAAACTAACCAAGGAGAGAAGCAACCCTGAAGACCTCCACGGTCCCTTCCAACTCTTGTTATTCTGCATCGCTTGTCTGTCATCCAAGTTACGGTTGTCCCCAAAATGCTTTTTTTTTTTTCAAAAGGCAATAAAAAAAGAGAGA
>NW_015394149.1:0-2376 GCF_001527695.2 Protobothrops mucrosquamatus
GCAAGATAGAGCTACTAATAATTTCAGAAGCTGGAGTTCAGAATTTGGTAGATATGCCTGTTCTGAATGGCACTCCATCCAGAATATTTTAAGCAAGCCCAGAGGATGAAAAATCATGTAACATCTGTAGTAAGCAGGGCTGGCTGACTTTAATACATTCTTAAGGGCTTAAATGATTCATAAGATGGTCATCTCAAGGCTGGGATATAGAAACGTGTTTCTTTGTGGGGCAACATTTCCGTATGTTCTAAAAATTGCAGCTTGCCCAGAATTCACCACAGAAGTAGTGAATGGGGCTCCATATGAGGTCTCATGTTACTCTCATACTGAAACAGTTTCACTGTTTGATTTCCTTCTAAACCCAAAATAAAATGCTGACAATGATGTATAAAGACTACAATAGCTTACACTAGAAATGCTTATTTAATACCACCTGCCCTGCTGAAAAGGCACTCCTTAGAGATCTTAAGGATATAAATTTGACATCAATTATATAAATTCTGTTTTTTTTTTGTGTTGTAGAAACAAAATGCCACTGAGGTTATTATGGAGGGTGGGGGACAAAATATCCTTATTTTCCCAAGCCTTTTAATATTGCAATTTTAATGCTAAAGTATTATATCTGTGATGCTCTTAATGTTGTATTTATGGGAGTTTTTATTCTTTATTTATAAGCTGCCCAGAAAAGTTAAAGTAGTAGCAGGATATGAATAATGCAAATAAATAATAAATGCAGATGATTTATGTTTTCTAAGTGAAGAAAATTTTCTGTCTTTAAAGTTATTTCTGTTGCTTTTTGCCCTTTTTTCTAATCGAAATCATTTTAACTTTTATTTCCACCTTCTAAGGCATTAACAATTACAGCCAGCATTGTATTCTCTGCAAGTCTGGTATGCATTTCCTTCTGTCTCTTCATCATTGACAAGAACTGCTTTGCTTGCATTCAGTGTACTTGACTGTGATGAGACTAATCTTTTTCCAGTAATGCAGACAGTTATAAACCCTTGCAAATGTTTTAGGATTTGGATACTAGAGACCAATAAAATCAATACATAGTATTTCCATGATTGCATTCTGGGTGACCTGTGATGGTAACATGTTAAGAAAAGAAATCTATGGCCTCTTGTTCTTATTACATTGTCATTATATTAAATTCCTGAAATAAGCCACATTTCTTTTTTCTAGTTTGGTAAAAAAAATAATCTCTGTATTGCAACTGCATGAAAGTAGAATGATGCTATGACCAATGTTTACAAATCCCAACCCAACTGACATTGTCAATAAAAAAGGTAATAAAGCTGAAATAACATGATTGTTGGAGAACAAAAAATGAAATGCTAATTTGTTCTATTGTTGTTCTATTGCTTGTTATTCACCCTGGCATCTAGAAAGTTCTTAACTACTAGAAGCAATATCAAAAGCATTTCACTTAAACTTTGCTGGAGCCAATGGTATAAAACTTGACTCTTCATGTTCTAGAATATTCTAGAGATTAATGAGAGAAAACTGAAATGAAATTCTTCCTTTGGCCAAGAAATATTCTAGGTGGTCCTTGGTATGAATTAATATTTTTTTAGTCACAAACCCTTGTTTGAAATAGGATAATATTGAGAATATTTATGAAAGGTTTCTTTTCATTGAGGGCACTATCACTATACATATGTGATAACGGAAAACAATGGATAAGATCATGAGAATTTTTGTGCTCTTTTTAGTTCCCATAGTATTTCAGTTATCTGCTTTAGTCACTTAATTTTCTGCATTGGGATTTAAAGGAAAGGGAACTACTAAATCTAGGAACTACCAAGGAGAAAACAACACTGACAGGGCAAGCTAATGCATATAAACAGAGAACAAAACCACTCCCTCCTACTCGGCCTCCAGGAGATCCAGACCCTCCGGCCCGGGACTACCGGCTGTTGTTATGTAACGCCAGGTCCGTGGTAAATAAGGCCCCCCTCATCAAAGACCTTATCCTAGAGGGGGGTGCGGACCTGGCGGGTATTACTGAGACCTGGCTGGGGGTCGAGGGAGGAGTCCCTCTCGTAGACATCTGCCCACCGGGTTTTCAGGCATTTCACCAGCCGAGGACCCGGGGTAGGGGCGGGGGGGTAGCGGTCATTATGAGGGAGAGCCTTTGCCCAAGGGAGACCACTGTGCCTCAGATAGACGGTGTAGAGTCCCTCCTTGTGAAATGGGGGCAAGGGGTTCAAGTGGGCTTGTTGATTATATACCTGGCTCCCTGCTATGTATCAACAGCCCTGCCTGAGCTGGCTGACGTGATAGCCGGGGTGGCGGTTGGAACCCCCAGACTTATGGTCTTGGGGGACTTCAACCTTCCATCAGCGGGCGTGACGTCGGCGGTAGCTCAGGAGT
>NW_015394149.1:4337-9679 GCF_001527695.2 Protobothrops mucrosquamatus
GGCCTGACCTAGGGTGAATTTTAAATAGGGATAATTTTTAATGATTTTAAATAGTCACAGCCACTAATATTTGGATTTTAATTGGTTTTTAGAAGGGGTAATTCTGTATATTGTTTTAACATGCTGTGAGCCGCCCTGAGTCCCATGGGGAGAAGGGCGGCATATAAATTTTGTAAAATAAATAAATAAATAAATAAAATATTACCTAGTCCAATAACAAAATGTCTGCAAGAAAACAACCAAGCCCAGAGAGCACCAAGGAGTTCACATTTATAGGAAAATCTTGGTGGAAATAGAACAGGGTATTGTATTTTTTTTTTACTTTAGGGTTGTGGGTTCAGAAAAAATAGAATGTAAGCATTAAAACAAAGCAAACCTTCCTGGTCTAGTATGTTATTCACACAAAACTTAGGTATTAAGTATTAAGGTATTAAGTACACTCCCCACAGTTTTCTTGGCAAGATTTCAGAAATGGTTTTGCCCTTGCCTCCTCTTTCCTATGACTGAGAGTATGTGACTTGCCCAAGATCATCCAGCTGGCTGGTGCCTAAGGTGGGACTAAACTCCTAGTCTCCCAGTTTCTAGCCTGATGCCTTAACCACTACACCAAAGTAGCCCTCCCACTTTAGATTACCTTTAAAACAAGTGGGGTTTTATTTGGTCTAATTCAGGGGTAGGGAATCTTGGCTCTTTTATGACTTGTGGACTTCAACTCCCAGAATTCCTGAGTCAGCATGGCTGGTTCAGGAATTCTGGGTATTGAAGTCCACAAGTCATAAAAGAGCCAAGGTTCCCTACCCCTGGTCTAATTGAACAAAGTCAACAACCATGCCTGAAAAGTATTCACAGGAATATTTTAGTTTTGTCTAGTTACTAATCTGAGGTTTTTAATAATAAAAATGCTTTTATTTCTCTTCAAATGCAAACCATGAAATTTTCAATTAAGTTAAGGCAGTGTTGTAATATATCTGATGGAGTAAGGCTTTGCTTGACTGCTCCAGGAACTATCGATCATGAACTTGCTTATTATATATTGTTTTGCTCCTTTAGCAAGCTCATAGAAAGGAACTGCTGTTTTCTTGTGTGGCTGATATCGTGGACATGTTATTGCTATAGAAATGAACATGCTTGTTAAATGATTTGGATAAATATATAAGTTTAAAAATTGCCTACTTTAAGAATGGTCAAACAAGCCAAACATATGGATTTTTAATTACGTTGTTCTAGCTTAACTAAGGTTTAGGTCTATAAGTATTTGTAATTTTGAAAACTTTTTATAGGTGTTCTCTCAAATGGCTATTTTGGGGAAGGATTACATCAGGGGTAGTCAACCTTGGCTCTTTTATGACTCGTGGACTTCAATTCCCAGAATTCCTGAGCCAGCTTAGCTGGATTACATGTTCACAAAATGGCTGTCAAGATTTGCCAAAAAACTCAAACTGGTGAGATTGTTTCTTGCCAGTACAATTAATCTTCAGGATTCTTCCTACTGAGCTACCTTACCTTTGTCTTTTTGGGAGGCCACAATGTCATCTTTCCATATTTTTTTTTAAAAAAAATCATTTTTCTTTCTAAGAAAACCTGTGAATCCAGAGATATTTTTTTTTTGCAAATGTTGCATTTTTTAGCACATCTGGTAAAAGAAAACCCTAGAAAGTCATTGTAGTGTTAGATGGCCTAAAAAACCCAGTTAAACAAAAACTGAAGTTATTATTATGGCTTTTCCTCCATTTTTATACGAGATTTTTTTTTTACTTCATACAATCACAATAGGGCTACACATGAACTGAGCTATAAAAATAGAAGCAGCCACTAGATGATATCAAAGAGAATTCCTCATGAATATTTGCTGCCATTTTGAGGTTGTCTGTATATTTACAGCCCAGATCCAGTCACTCTAGATTACACACATTTATTCAGATATCACATATATCATGCATTATCCTATTAGTGGTCTAAACAAAACTTTATTGATTAAACAATGTACATATGGAGTTTATAAATTTTCATAAATATTTACTAGCCTTTTCCTATAATACCATACCATACTATGGTATAGCTATCCAGTTACTTACAAACTGTATCAAAGATCTGCTATACGTAGAGTACAAATACAAAGATAAATTACATATTAAACCTTGTACATATGTGCAAAACTATAAGCTATATATTTTTATGACCCTTTTAATCCCTTTATTCAGGGTGGAGTCAGGGCCACTGAATGGAGCTGAGCGTTTACTGGCTGGATGCCCTTCCTGATGCCTATGCAGAGTTCTCAGCAGATATTTTCTCTTTGCACCCTGATAGAGAAACATCTGCCACTGCCTAGGATTGAACTCTCAACCTTCCAAATAGGAGGTGAGCATCTTCACCTCTAGGCCACCATGCCCCTCTGCAAAACTATAAGGTATAAATAAATATATAAATTAAAAATATAATTTTATTCCTAATCTATCAGAAGATAATATGGCTATACAGTATTTAACAATATCTAGATTACTTAAAAACAGTAACTTGAGAGGGACCTTGGAGTTCTAGTGGACAATCACTTGACTATGAGCCAGCAGTGTGCAGCAGCAACCAAAAAAGCTAATGCAATCTTGGATTGTATAAACAGGGGCACAGAATCAAGATCACGCAAAGTAATATTACCGTTTTATAAAGCCCTAGAAAGACCACACCTGGAATACTGCAGCCAATTTTGGTCACCATATCACAAAAAAGATGTTGAGAGCTTGGAAAAAATTCAGAGAAGAGTAACTAAGATGATCAGGGGCCTGGAGACTTAAACATATGAAGAAGGGCTACGGGACTTGGGTTTAGCTAGTCTAAAGAAAAGAAGAAATAGGGGAGACATGATAGTAGTGTTCCATTATCTGAGGGGCTGCCACAAGGCAGAGGGGGCCAGGTTGTTCACCAAAGCACCAGAGGGAAGGACAAGAAACAACAATTGGAAACTGATCAAAGAGAGAAGCAACCTGGAATTAAGGAGAAACTTCCTGACAGTGAGGACAATCAACCAGTGGAACAGCTCACCCCCAGAAATTGTGGGTACTCCATCACTGGAGATTTTTAAGAGGAGACTGGACATTCACATGTCTGAGATGGTATAGGTTCTCCTGCTTGAGCAGGGGGCCGGACTAGAAGACCTCCAAGGTCCCTTCCTGCTATATTCTATTCTATACTTTCTCCAGCTTTGTATCCCTTATGTTTGTGTTACTATGTATCCCATCATCTGCCGTTTAAATTCAATACTCACACTGGGGTAGGAAAACCTTACCCTTACAATGCAAACAAATCTTTCAAGGGAAGAAAAAGTTTTAATATTTAACTTTTTATATCTAAAACTCTTTTGTTTTTTGAGTGATGCTTTTTATGTAATATAGAAAAAAATAATTTTGGCCTATTATGGCAAGAATATATCTATATTTAAATTATATAAAAAGCACCAATCTCTCCCTCTCTCACACATACACACACACACATACACAGAAAGAGAGAGAAAGAGAGAGGGAGGGAGGGAGGGAGAGAGAGAGGGAGAGGGAGAGAGAGAAAGAGAAGCAGAAGCGACTGCTCTCTTCATTCTACTTAAAATAACCACAGAAACCATCTCCCCTCCCCCAAAAAACAAAATGTTTTGCTTTAAAATGTTAACATTTCTGTTCTCCTACTTACTGTAATAAATCTATGGCTTATGTGATTAACTTCATCCTCCTTCTATCCAGAACAAATATATTTGAACTGCTGTTTGATGCTTTGAAAATCATCTCTCTCTCTCCCTCTCCCTCTCTCTTCCCCGCTCCTCAGAAATCAATAAGGAGGTTGAAGCTCACTTCAATAATGAAAAAGACCTTTGACCTTTTTTTTTCAACAGCTGACAGTATTGAAGAAAGATCTAATTCTGGAGTCAAACTATTTTTTGTTGCCTTTTCCCACTGACATGTTCTTGATACATCTGTATATTTAATGAAATGTGAGCATTCCTCATCAAGGAAATCAGATGTGCCAGTAAATCAAGGGAAAAGAACCACTTTTTAGCATTAGTGATGTAATCTCTTGGGGAATAATCTGATGGAAACTTAATGCTGGATCAGAGAGGTGAGAGACTGTAAATCATACGGCACCTCCTCAACATTTTAAAGCAATTGCTCCTGTTCCTAGAATTTAAGGTTTTGATATAAGCTGGCTACTTTATTTATTCAGAAGAGCTGTAGCCTGCACCTATTGCAAAGATTCTGGGCAGTACATATGAAGAGAGAAAAACAAGCATAATTAACAATTTGTTAAAAATTGTATGTTTAGTAAATTATTATTAATCATTACAATTAATAATAGATATAATTAAGGAAATAATAACAACAACAATAACAACAATAGTAATAAGCACCTTGGGTACAATCCCAAAACAACTGGAGCATCACTTGGACACCATTGGCATTGACAAATTTGCCATCGGTCAATTGCAAAAAGGTGGTCTTACTAGGAACAGCTTCCATCCTGTGACGATATTTGTAATACCATCAATTCAAATCCAGTCTGAACATCTGCCTGACTGCGATGATTAATAATAATAATAATAATAATAATAATAATAATAATGATGATGATGATGATGATGATGATGATGATGGTGGTGGTGGTGGTGGTGGTGGTGGTGGAAGGGACCTTGGAGGTCATCTAGTCCAACCCCCTGCTCAGTCAGGAAATCCTATACCAATTCAGACAAATGGCTGTCCAATCTCTTCTTAAAAACTTCCAGTGTTGGAGCATTCACAGCTTCTGGAGGCAGGTTCTTCCACTGATTAATTGTTCTAATTGTCAGGAAATTTCTCCTTAGTTCTAGATAATCGCCCGGCCTCCCTCTTCAGGGTGACCCGCTCTCTCCTTCAATTGAGGGGGGGAGGACCCCCTGGTGGGGAGGGCTGAGGATTTTGCTCAATATCTGCATGACAAAGTCGCTCGGATCCGAGAGGGTCTGGACTCCGACTGGGTGGCCCCGGGGGAGGAGACGGGAGCGGGTCTTGAGACTATTATATGGGAGGAGTTTGACTCTGTGGCTCCCGAGGATGTGGACAGGATCCTGGGGAGGCTGAATGCAACCACATGTTTACTGGATCCGTGCCCCTCCTGGCTGGTACTGGCAGCCCGGGAGGGTACACGAGCCTGGCTCCAGGGAATTATAAACGCTTCTCTATGGGAGGGTGCCTTCCCCGTGGCCTTAAAGGAGGCGGTGGTGAGGCCCCTCCTTAAGAAGCCTTCCCTGGACCCAGATGTATTGGCTAACTATCGCCCGGTCTCCAACCTTCGCTTTGTGGCGAAGGTTGTTGAGAGTGTGGTTGCGC
>NW_015394149.1:10674-12600 GCF_001527695.2 Protobothrops mucrosquamatus
CTTAAGACATGGCTATTCCAACAAGCAGGACTGGCCTAGGGGGAATTTTTAGTGGGGTTTTAAGAATAATTTTAAATTGACATAGGCCACATCAAATATTTCATTTTAATTAGGTTTTAAAGTGGGTATTTTATCTTTGTATTTGTTTTATCAGGCTGTCAGCCGCCCTGAGTCCGTAAGGAGAAGGGCGGGATAAAAAAAAAAAATCCAAACAAATAGGTTGCTTCTCTCTTTGGTTAGTTTCCATCTATTGCTTCTTGTCCTGCTTTCAAGTGCTTTGGAGAATAGCTTGACTCCCTCTTCTTTGTGGCAATCCCTGAGATATTGGAATGCTGCTATGATGTCACCCCTCGTCCTTCTCTTCATCAAACTAGACATACCCAATTCCAGCAACCGTTCCTTATATGTTTTAGCCTCCAGTCCCCTAATCATCTTTGTTGCTCTTCTCTGTACTCTTTCTAGAGTCTCAGCATTATTTTTACATCATGGTGACCAAAACTGGATGCAGTATTCCAAGTATGGCCTTACCAACACATTGTAAAGTGGTATTAATACTTCACGTGATCTTGATTCTATCCCTCTGTTAATGCAGCCTAGCACTGTGTTGGCTTTTTTGACAGCTGCAGCACAGTGCTAGCTCATATTTAAGTGATTGTCCACTAGGACTCTGAGATCCCTCTCACAGTTACTACTATTGAGCACTATACCTGTGCATTTGGTTTTTTTTGCCTAAATGTAGATAGCAAAATTTAATTTTGTTAGATAGCGCCCAATGTTCAAGTCTGTCAAGATCCTTCTGTATCTTAAGCCTATATTCTGGAGTTTTGGCTATTCCTGCCAGCTTGGTGTCATCTGCAAATTTGATGAGTTACCCATCTATCCCCTCATCCAAATCATTGATGAAGATGTTGAAGAGTACTGGGCCCAGAACAGAGCCCCACGACACACTTTCCTCCGTTTAGATGCAGTACCATTGAGGACCACACGCTGAGTATGGCTGGTCAGCCAGCTTGATAGGTCTGTAATTTCCTAGATCCATTTTCTTTCCTTTTTTGAAGATGGGAACTACATCAGCTCTTTTCCAGTCCTCTGGTAATTCCACAGTGGTTCGGGATCTTTGGAAGATACAGTAATTAACTACTAGAATGTAACAAAATAATGCAATCCACAATAATATGATCAGATGGCCACCTAAAATCACCCTGTGTGCCAAAAGCTTGAAACAGGAATGAGAGAGCTGCATGGTTTAGAAATAGGATAAACAAACAAACAAGCATATATACACACACATACATACATACAATAATGTTAAAGTAAGCCTTTCAAGGCCCTCCAGAACACAAGAAGAGTTGCAGCTGAGTTTAGCTCAAGCCAAAGGCAGCATATTCTATAGGGCAGGTCTGTTAACAAAAATACCTCCTATGTAGTCCACACACAGTCCTTGTGTGGTGTCAGGATATTGATTTATTGATATACTTATTCTCTTAGAGATTGGCAGTTTACAACAATAAAAAACATACAGCAATTGAAATTCAGTAATAATATAGTAAAACAAACTACATAATCATAGATAAAACATCATAAAATCATTAGCACTGTCAGGTATTAAGTGATATGAACTACCAGAGATCCTGAAGAATAACCTCATTCCTGAATAATTTTGAAATGTTGCCTGGATTACTACTAATTTTGGGGGTAAGGCTGTGGGGGACCATTATTAAAATTGTATTATTAAAATTTATTATTAAACGATAACAAACCATCCCTAGGCCTCTGGAGATTTCACCTCATGTAAACAGGGCTTATATAGCACTCTCATCTCCATCAGGGGTGAGCAAATCCTGAGACAGATTTGTTCTTCATGGAAAAGGTACCCAGGAACCAAGCCATTTAACCATTAAATACCCCCCCAAGTCTACTTATACC
>NW_015394150.1:0-4073 GCF_001527695.2 Protobothrops mucrosquamatus
TGGATAGTTATAAGGAAAAAGAAACCTCTGGTTTTTGAAACCACAGTTACTCACCATAAAAAGGGGGTGAATATAAATAATCATTGATTGATAAAGTTATTGCATTAAAGGGGACAAGCTAGACTAGACTACACATCAAAAACTGTCTGACCACTGACAGATGTGAAGAACTGAATCCAACAAAACTGAGTACTGGCTGAAGAATCTGCCAAACCTCCAAGTGCTGCTGGTGAGGAAAGTTTGGTCTTCCTTCAGGTCTTTGGCAAATGGAGAACAGACAGAAAAAGAGAGAGTGTGTGGTTAATTGTTTAAGAACAAATAATAGCTTATCATTCAATGTTAAAATCATTTGTAATCTTGTTTCAGTTTAGGATTCTGTTTCTGTTAGTCAAATCTGGCTATTTTGCTCTGCATTTTCAGTATGCACACAGAAAGTCAGGCATATTTTCAGCTGTTTTCAGAACACCTTTTGTTATTTCAGCCCAGATTTATTTTTTTTTGTAAAAAAAAAAAAAATTCAATATGTTGACTTGATATGACTGCTCACATAACAATTTTAAAAGTAACGGGCTGTTTGAAAAGTGAAATATGGGCAGCTGCCCTGTTCACTTCAGTACAAGTGAGTTTCAATATGTAAACTCTAGTACAGTCGTTCTCAACCTGTGGGTCGGGACCCCTTTGGGGGTCAACAATGACCCTTTCACAGGGGTCGCCTAAGACCATCGGAAAACACATATTTCCGATGGTCTTAGGAACCGAGACACCGCTCCTCTATCTCCTTGCCCTCCTCTTCCTCCTCCCCTTCTTCCTCCTGCTGCCCCCCAGGCGGCTCGGGCGGGTGCCGGGACAAGAGGGGTGCCTGGGGTGAGCAGCCAG
Source organism: Protobothrops mucrosquamatus (assembly GCF_001527695.2). NCBI lineage: Eukaryota > Metazoa > Chordata > Lepidosauria > Squamata > Viperidae > Protobothrops > Protobothrops mucrosquamatus. The sequence continues at coordinate 877 of NW_015394150.1, forward strand.
GCTGGTGGAGGGGCTGGCAGGGGTTGCGTGGCACCAGCCCCCACCGTGGCTCCATTTGATGGGCACAGGGTGAGGCCAGGCAGTGTGGAGTCCTGGCTGGGGTGGCAGCCAGGCCGGGGGCGGCGGGACCCCCGACGATGCAGCGGTAAGAGAGAGAGAGAAAGAGAGAGAAACAGAGGAAAAGAGAGAGGAAAGAGAGAGAAAAAGAGAACGAGAGAGGAAAGAGAAAGAGAAAAAGGGAGGAAACAGAAAGAGAGAGAGAGAAAGAGAGAGAGGAAAGAGAAAGAGAGAGGAAAGAGAAAGAGAAAGGGGGAGAGAAAAGAGAGAAAAAGAGAGGAAAGAGAGAGAGAGAGAGGAAAGAGGGAGGGGAGAGAGGAAAGAGAAAGAAAAGAGAGGAAAGAGAGAGACAGAGAGAGACCGTTTTGACATCTAAAATAAAGATAACACTACATATATCCTTGTTTACCTTTATTTTATATATACACACAGATACATACATATATACATACATACATACATACATTAAAGGTAAAAAGGATATATGCAGTATTATCTTCATTTTAGATATCAAAAGGGTTTTGTGGCTCCCAGTGTTTTGTTTTCGGTGGGAAGCGTGTCCAAGTGGCTCTTTGAGTGTTTTGGGTTGCCTACCCCTGTCCTAAGGGAGGCTGCGCTGCTTCGCGGCCCTTTCCGCAGAGGGCTAAGCTCTGCCGGCGCTGTCGCCCTCTTGGCTCTCTCTCTCTCTCTCTCTCTCTCTCTCTCTCTCTCTCTCTCTCTCTCTCTCTCTCTCTCTCTCTCTCTCTCTCTTTCCCCGCCTGGGTGCTTCTCCATCCAGGCTGGGCGGAGCCGGTGGAACGGCCTTCCTGCCCCCCCTCCCTGGCCAGCTGGATGGGGGGTTGGGGGTCACCACAACATGAGGAACTGTATTAAAGGGTCGCGGCATTAGGAAGGTTGAGAACCACTGATCTAGTATGAACTAAGGATGGACTATCAGTGAATAGTTCATTGATATAAATATCAACTAAATGAACTATTTGGTTCACATTTCAATGTGAACTTATTTTGTTTCACATTTAAAATCATTACACAAACTAAAAGTATTTTTTATTTTAAAGTAATTGGAATGCATATATACAGTGCTTTTTTTTCTTTAAAAAAAAAAGGTGCTGGAACTCACACACGTCATACAACCCGCCTTGCCTACCCTACAAGGTTCCATCCCAAAAAGGTGCCGGAACTCCATTCTGGGCATTCTATGAGAAAAAAAGCCCTGCATATATAACCACAGGCAATTGCATAAATGGTTAAAAGAAAAGTCTAGTCATATGTATACATGGAAGGAAGGAATATATGTGTGTGGGGGGTGTATATACTGTATATGTATTTAAATATATATGCATGATATAATTGTTTATAGGAAAAAGTGAGAATTAATGAAGTTTACAATGGTAAAAAAAGTTTGGGAGTGGTTTATAAGAAGAAGAGACTCATAGTGTAACTTCAGAGACAAGAGAGATCAATTTATAACTATACTTATAACTGCTATAAAGGAAATTGGAAGCCACTTCTGTACATCTTTCTTTCTGCTATTCTTTCTTTTTTTACACCTATAGTTTTTTCTTGCTTGCTTGCTTGCAAGGAAAATATGTGGAAAAATAATTAAAAGAATCTCTTCATAATGAATGAAAGGTGGGCATAATTGGGAAACTGCTTGAAACAGCCTGAAAAAAGCTGTATTACAAAGCACTCTAGAAGTATGTGAAATTATGGTAATAAAAAGATTGAAAAAAAATGATATTTGATGGAATGATGAAGTAGAAAATGCTAGATAAAAAATGGATATAAGATACTACTTCAAAATGAGCATAATATATAATATGCTACAAACGTAATAAAAGACAATGGTTGTATAAAAGGCTCAGAAAATGCAGTGACTTTAGTTTAAATGTAAAACTGTTCTGAAGTAATTTAATAGTTCTAAGCAAGGACCACAGAGCGGAGCGAATGAAAAATAACAGTGATGATTGTTCTGGTGTGAAACTTAAGTGAGGGAATGCTAGAAGAAGTAGAAACTGTATGGAAATTATTGAAGTTGAAGACTGAGATTGAAGCAAATGGTATCAATATTAGCGTATTGAGACTTAAAATGTGAGTAGATCCCAGAGGTGCTTTTTCAAAAAGCAGCTGGACTGTCTTGTTTTTTCTTGAAGACATTTCGCTTCCCTAACCCTAAATAAAAAATGTATCATTCTCCTGTGGTTATTTAATGTATTTATGGATATAAGGAATAGTTACAAACTTATATGAAGATGTGGAGATATAAAAAGCAGGTGACAGCCTTGATTTGGGTTTGCACAAACCCAGTTGTGCCAATTCTTGCATCAGGAGGTTATACTCATGATTATTCATCCCTTGTTCACTATTCACCTGGATTATTCAATGCATTCTCTATGAACTGGCGTTAAAGACTGTTTGGTAACTACTCATTCAGACGGCAGTAGCACAAATAGTTATGGGTATATCTTAGTGTAGCCTTATAATACCATTGCTTCACAAGTCATACTAGGTACCGGGTGGCTTCTAGGTGCTATTTGAGGTACTGATTATTACCTATGAAGCCCTTCATGGCACTGAACCTGGTTATTTGCAGGACCGCCTATCTACAATTACTTAAGCCATCCAATAAGATCCGATGAGGTGGACATGCTCCAAGTCCCATTACTTAAGTTGTGATAGGGGATCCAAGAGACTTTTTTTTCTGTTGCTGTGCCTGCCCTACAATATATAGCATTCACCCTGAGATAAAGATAGTTCCCAAAATCTGCCTGCGTTTTGGAAGGTTCTAAAGACCCAGATTTTCTGCCAGGTTTTACATTTGTCTTGACTCTTTATAATAGTTTTATTTTTTTTACTATATTTTAATGTGGTATCATTGTTGTTGCTGTAATATGCTGTTTTTAATTGTGTACTCCATCCTCAGTCAAAAATCAATTGGGCATCGGAGACTTCCGGTGGCAGGCGTCTTCGTCGGTCGCAGCTGTTTGCTGCCTCCCGCCTGTTTCGCGTAAAAGCCGGTTTGACAGCTAGCATCAGCTGTCAAACGGCTTGATACCTTTCCCCTGGGCATAAGGGGATAGGTGAGCTGCCCGGGGTAGGAGTTGAGTTCCCGAGTCGTCCTATATGGACGATGTAGGTGA
>NW_015394150.1:5330-9037 GCF_001527695.2 Protobothrops mucrosquamatus
CTGCTGAATTGATATAGACTTTGGTGTATTTGAATTACTTAAATGTATAATTTTTTTATTAATGTGGAGGAGATGGATTGTTTATAAATAGAGTTTGTGGAGTTAGAGATATTAATATTTGTTTACCTATATTTGAATATTAGCCTGGGATTTGGTTTGGGAAGTCCGGGGGGGGGGTGGGATATATTATAATATTGTGTAATACTTGTGATGTTTTTTTCTTTTTTGGAAAACAATAAAAATTTTATATTGAAAGAGGGAAAAAAAAAATCAATTGGGCATCTATATACATTTATTTTTAAAATTAAAAAAAAATGATTCCTTGATGTTGTCTGAGAATGCAAATATTTTTCAGCAGATGTTAGGTAGATTTATGATTCAGTGCGAAGAAAGGATCTGAAAATTAATCTGTCAAAGAACAAGGTAATTGTTTTTGACAGGGAACATGGAGAAAACAGTTACGAGTTATGTATACATGAAGAAAAAATGGAGTAAGTAAATGAATATGTGTACTTTGGGAAAATGTTTGCTAATGGTGTGTAAATGAATGAGTACAGTTTAATATGTAAAAAAGCTGGTAGAAAAATAGTGGATATCATACTGTTTGCCACTAGGAATCAATGTTTTGTTTTGTTTTTTTTTGTAAGTGCTTCTGCACACTTTCTTATATGAGAGTGATAATGTCAAGACGAACTTAAAAGTACGTTTAATGCAGTGGGATTGAGAGATATTTAATGCATGTGGTAAAAGAAGAAGTTTAAGAATGAGTATGAACTGAATACAAAACTGAGTGACCACCAAAAATGACATTAAAGATCAAATTATAAAATAAACCTATGAATGAAAAGTGAATGTATCAAGAGGAAGAGGAAAGTTCTAGTTAGGAGCTGATGAGATTTTTCTGAAAGAAATACAGAAGGCAACTTATCAAACAGTGTATGGATAAGGCAGAAGAAAGAATTGTTTTTAAGGCTTGAAAGATGCAGAAATGCATACTGAATAGCATTTGATTAAACTGGTTTTATCTAATACATGTCTGTGGAGATTTTCAGTCATTTTCAGTCATCCAGGTCATAGCTGTCTCAAAGGTGTTTTTTCAAAAGACAACTGGATTGTTTTTTCCTTGAGGAAGAAGAAAACATCTCTCTTCTCATCCAAGAAGCTTCATCAGTTGTGAACTATTTAACTATGTTAACTATCTCATAATTTTTATCTCTAGCTTTACTATTTCTTTCTTCTGTGTTCTGCACAACATTGCTCACCCAGAAAGGTGTAATATGATCCATGTATTCATGTATATATGCATATTTTTCTTTATGTGATCTATTTCATAAATGAAATATAATACTGAAGCTGAATATCACATACTAGCTGTACCCGGCCACGCGTTGCTGTGGCTCAGACAGGTTAAATGTTTTAACCTGTCACAGGTGTGACATCTATATAATAGTAGGTATATAAAAACACACGCATATTCGAATGCAACGTTGTGTCAAAATTTCAAAGCAATCGGTGAAGAACTTTCGGAGATTTAAGATTTTGAACAAACGAACATTTACATTTTTATTTATATAGATTAATAGATTAAATTAATCTCCATTTTATTTAATTTTCTGATATGGTAGAAATACATTGACATATCTTTAATATACATGAAAAATTTAACATAACTTCAGATATGCAATGGAGGAACATAGAAGGATAAAAGATAGCAATTGTTATCTATATTTTGTGGTTCAGAAGTTTGCATTGGAAAAATTCAGTTTCTGTCCTTGATATCACTTAAGTTAGGATCAAGAACTTCTCAAAAATGACAATGTTAGCAATACTGTACTGTTTTATGTGGACCAATATAGTGACTCTATTAAAGGTGCTTCTATGATTTCTGTTTGTGGTTAGAAATACCTTTATTTTATCGGGGTTTATTTATTTTTTTTGTATTTTTGTATTTTTGTATTTTGTATTTTTTGTATTTTGTGTATATTATTTGTTTTTAATATGCTGTGAACCTCCCTGAGTCCTATGGGAGAAGGGCGGTATACAAATTAAAATAATAATAATAATAATAATAATAATAATAATAATAATTTCACTCAAAAATACATGGAGATTAAGGTGTGGGTGGGGAATCCACTGAATATAACATTTTGATTGGTTTAAGTTGAATGGAGCCAAGTTAAGTTTGTTGACATAATATCAAAACCTGTACCAGTGGTAGGATTCAGCAGTTCGCACCGGTTCAACAGAACTGGTAGCTAAATTTTGCTGAGTTCGGAGAACCGACTGAATGCATACTGCTTCCTAAAATAGCCCACCAGAAGTGCGTGGATGCCACTTCTGGAAGTCAGTTCTAGGCCTCGGAGACCTGGAAGAAGCCTCCCAGGCTTAGAACAGCTCGTCGGAAGTGCATGGATGCCACTTCCGGAAGTCCATTCTAGGCCTCAGAGGCCCAGGCCTGCATCCAATAAGAGAACCAGTTGTTCAGGTATTTGAATTGCCTGTACTACAATTAAGATGAAATAATTTCAAGGACCAGTTATTATAATAACAGTCACAACTTCAACAATGAAAAACATAATCATAAATTCAGACTTTAAGAAGATATCATCCCCCTTTAAAATAATAAATAATGTGACACAGTACATAGATATACCTATCTTAAGTACATAGAATTATTGTATTAACTGCTTTTAAAAAAAATAAAGTAATCTGAGATCTTGCATGAAAGACATCACAAAACCTACTGGTAAAGATGATGACTGTGGTCACATGAGGGGAAGATGTAAGAAAGATAAAATTAATCAAGGTGGAATTAAATTCATCTAAACTTCAGAATCTCTCTCTCACACACAGAGATAGGCTCTTCATGTAGAGAAAATCCCACTTAAAAGTCATTAATAATGTTTCTCTCCAAGAAACATACTGAAATGGATTTATTGACAACCAATATGAAATAGTGTTTAATGTGCTGGTTTAGGAGCAAGTTCTAATTGACCCTCAAGTACAGAAATGACTTGGAACCAGTCATTTTCTCTCAACCCAACCTGTGAGAGTATTTGTTCTGCAGAAAAGAGGAGTAAACATGAGCTGAAACTCATGAATGAAAAGCATTATTCTAATGTAACAAGTAAAGAAATGAGCACTACAAATATCATTTTATGGATCTGGTAATGTAATATTTATAAACTCCCTTCTTCTTTGTCTTTATTTAATAAAATCTATCATTTGCCATCCTATATCATGAAAACAGTTCTAGGGCAGCCTTTATTATTTCAACCCACCTTTCTTTGATTACATCTATCCATCCCATCTGGTTCAACAGAAAGGGCATGCAAGGGATATCATTGATATAAAAGTATTATCTGATGGGATTCAGGTGGAAGAGCTTTCTACTTGCTTTTGGAACATCAGCTACCCCCAAGGTTAGATTGGGCTTAACTCTGCTTGCCTTTCAAAAGGGTCTTAAATACATGGTTGTGTTGACAGACCTGGGGATCTGGTTATGGTCTGGAACCTGCTAGAAGGTTATGTTGATTGACCAATGACTTGCACTTACCTACTTTTAATGTTTATCATTTTCAATTTTGTTTTTTTATTTGGTTCTAAGAGTTATTGTATTCTTACTATTTCTCTGTATTTTGTTTATTGGTTGTGTTATTTTATCGTTTCTAACTATGTGAACTGACCAGAATCACAAATGCGAGATA
>NW_015394150.1:9539-12598 GCF_001527695.2 Protobothrops mucrosquamatus
GATATTACTTTTTAAAATTAGAGAAGGAAAGAAAGCAGGAAATAAGAAAGAATTTAATCATTTTGTTCTGTGATAACAGCACAATATCGATTAATTAGTTTTAAAAAACAATTGCTATTATTACAAAAGAAGACAGTGATTACTTCTAAATGGCCTTGCTTTAAACTATTTGCCCACTCATGAATCAACCTGTTGTTGTCTTCACTGGGACCTACAATATTACTGGTATTATTTTCCAAGTAGAACATCAGTTGTATATGAGATACAATGGTGCCACTCTGTGAATAAAAATAGTTCTTACATGCTGACCTGACTCTACTATTAGGACAGGGCAACCTTTTTTTGGTCAAGATCCATATTTTATTTGTTAAAAGTATTTCAACCTCCAAGGAGCATCATATCACTAGCAGAAGCCATGAAATTTGTCTTTTTGATTTCAGGAGTTTGGGAGAAAAGTAAAGGTATAAAACTTCCACATGTGCAGGGCTGCATGCAAAATGAGGAGAAGGAGGAAGAGGACTCAGAGGAATATGCTATCCTAATGGCCATGTTGGCAATATTAAAAAAAATCCAACCCAGTGCTTAGCTATTTTTGAGTATATAAAGTCATTTCTGTTCCAAGTATTAAAATAAATCAGGCTAAACTTGTTTCAATTCTAAGGGTACTGACTTGTTAAGGAGACCTTTGTTAATAGAGAATAAAATTTGGACTTCCAGTGAGAACTCATAGTGAATTAAATGCTTAAAAGGGAGCAGAGATGGCACTGTAGTGAGATTGGCAGCCAGACAGTGTTTTCTGGCTCGTCAAGTCTTTCCAGATAAAGATGAAATTGCAAGATCACCCAATTGTACTTCAAGCATCTGCTTCTCGTGAGTAAACTGCAAACTCTGAGGTTTCTGTCTTCAGCTCCTGAACAGGACAGCAAAAAGTCAAGAGATTTCCACCAACCTGTCAATAAATATGTATGTATTGGAATAAGCAGAAGAGCGGGATTAGACTGTTGATTTTGGAAAGGTACAAATAAACTATGGCTTTAGTTACTTTGAAATAAGATTTCAAATTGATCACAGAAGTCCTTCTTGTGGAAAAATTCTAGTTTTTTCAATTTGGGAAATTAGAACATTGAACAATAGAGGGAACCAGAAGAAAATAAAAAATACAATAAAAGAAGAATATCTAAATGTTACTTATTTGTGAGCAATGGATCCAGAAGTTAAAAGTGCATGCCATATCAATAAGTGGCTTTTAGGAGATGTTGTGAAGAGGAACAAGTTTTGCCAGATGGGACTGGCAATCTGAAAGCGGATTTGAAAATGACTGGCTGATATGGAAAAAGCTTTCACTGGATATGCAAATAAAACCTGGTGATGTTTTAATAATTGAAACTGAATAATTGAAATGTGCAAGTGGGAAACAAAAAGGGTGCTTTGAGTAACTTTCTTATCCAATCTATAAAATGATCTGCAAAAAATGATCTGTTAAGCTTCTGAACATTTTTTTGAGTAGGGACAAAGAAAAAATGGAAAAAAGTGTAGGGCATTATTTAAAAGGATTAAAGATCAAGACTATTAAAAGTAAAAGTAAGGAATATAAAGACCCCACTGGTTTATTTGATCAAGGTTAAAAAAAGATATGCTGTTATTTCTGGTAACCTTAATGGACTTTTGTTGACTAAATGATGAGGCTGTAAGGTTCTGTTCATAAATATGAGATGAAATATAGAATGAAGATGTTCTTTGTTGAACTTTAACCGAAGGTATAAGTTGTTAAAACTGTTTATACTTATTATGATGAAGAGGACCATTAGTAAATTAAATATTTATGTTTCTTTTTCTTGTAGTATTCACATGATATTAATTTTATTATTTTCTTTTAAAAAGCTATAGCAATCTTATTTGTCAAGGAGATTAATGGTAAGATGTATCTTGTTAAAACAAAACTGCAAGTATTTTGACAGTACTTAGTGCATGGAATATTTTATGAAATCATCAAGGTATATTAAATGTCTAGTTGCATTAAAAATTCTTCTTCATTACATAATAATTCATCGTATTTGCCTTACATTCCATGTAAAAATTGGTGGACTCTTATGAACATAGTTCAGATAAATTGGTACTACTTTTCAAAACTGCTAATCTGTGCTAATGTCATTTTGGTAATAGTCTGGCAACCGCTGTTAGAATGTTGTCCCTGTAGGTCATAGAGTGAAGATGGGAAAATCCTTAATAAAATGTTGTCAGAAACTACAGGTGGGAAATAAAGGAGCTCTTGTGACCTGTAATCCTATTTCCTCATAAAATCATGGAGTGTACAGTCATTTCGTGAGTGAAATTAGATAACATGCTGGTAGTCGTCCAATATCAACTTATGCAGTTTGCCAGTATCACTTCTGGTGAAGAATCATAAAACAGAGAGCAGCTGACCTATTTCATTTCTTTCATTCCTTTCTTTCTAACTTGCTTTTAGAATCACATATAAAAATAGGAGCTAATCCAAATAAAGGAGGGTTTTTTTTATAAATTACGTTAGCTTTGATAAACATTGCACAGTCAGGCTTAAAGAAATTAAAGCTTGTAAGTATGGATCATAGTCTTAATAAACAGTTTCTATTTTTTCTAGGTCAAATGAGATTCAATGATCCATTCTACATCCCAGATACTTAATACATATATATATATATATATATGTATCTTGATATTCATTAGGTATATAGATACATAGAGAAGATAGATAGATAGATAGATAGATAGATAGATAGATAGATAGATAGATAGATAGATAGATAGTTTAGTTTAGTTTAGTTTAGTTTAGTTTAGTTTAGTTTAGTTTTATTAAATTTATACCCCGCCCTTCTCCCGAAGGACTCAGGGCGGCTTACAGCCAGCTTAAAAACAATAATACAATATAATACAAAATTTAAAAGTAATTAAAAATAGATATTCAATAGGCCGCTTATACTAAAAATTTTGTTAAAACCAATTTAAAATACCCCTAGGCCAGTCCTGCCCGCTGAAATAACCAGGTCTTAAGGGCGCGGCGAAAGGAGGGGAGATCCGGA
>NW_015394151.1:0-2325 GCF_001527695.2 Protobothrops mucrosquamatus
TTAACTGCGATATCATATGTGTTTTTCAAAATTTGGATTGCTAACAAAGAATTAAGGGAGTACTGGGATAGCTATTTCTAACCTTATTTGGTTTTAATCAGCCAGACATACCCTTCCGAGATTCGAACCTGGGCTGTCTGCATGTTAAGCAGAAGTATTAGCCCCTAGGCCACAGGCTCTTTCTCACTTTGTTAGCTACAAGAGACAGGGGAAGAGGATGAGTGCTTTTTTTTTTAACACCCTGTCAGCCCAAATATGGGAGAGAGAAGTCTTTTGCCTGTATCAGCTCAATCCAGAGCCATCCACAGGCAGCAGTCGCTTAACTGCGACATCATATGTGTTTTTCAAAATTTGGATTGCTAACAAAGAATTAAGGGAGTACTGGGATAGCTATTTCTAACCTTATTTGGTTTTCATCCAGTGTTCCCCCCCCCCCTATCCACAGTGGATACGGGGGGGGGGGAACATCTCTAAGAGAAGGGAGGGAGGGAAGGGAACTTCAGCAGGCAACAAAGCTGACGTCATTGAAACAAAAAGAGCAACCTTTAAATGTGAGAAAGGAGACCAAAACGCAGGTGTGGTAGGAATAATTAGGTCACAGGCTGATTGGTTGGGGCCGGTCACGCGCTTTAGGAGCCGAGCGCAGATGCTAAACAACCTTACTTAAGGCACACCTATAGACTGGCTTGTTAACCCTGATGATGCTGGGAGCTCCCAGCGAAAACTTGGTTTTAAATTAAAGTTTTAAACTCTTTGTTCTCTTGGTGATCGTGAGTTTTTATCTATTTTATACTATGAATTTACCCCCATTCGTCTCCTGGTGTTCTTTACTTTTGTACTCTACTATGGATCCTCCCAGGAGTCATGGGTATGTCTTTTATGTTATTTTATATATATATATATATATATATATATATATATATATATATATATGTGTGTGTGTGTGTGTGTGTGTGTGTGTGTGTGTGTGTGTGTGTGTGTGTGTGTGTGTGTGTGTGTGTTTAAAAAAGGTCGAACACCAAGAGTAAAAAGTACAAAAGTGTTAAAATTTATTGGGCCAAGCTTTCGCCGGAAATGTCCGGCATCATCAGAGCCATGATATAGCAATATGGGAGGAGTCTTATATAGCGTTGGAGTCTGCAGTCTGCATCCGGTACCGTGATCGTGTCATTGGACCCAGGTAATTTGATGAAGTCGTGGGCAAAACATCTAGCCTCGTGTGCAATACTCCTCTGGAGTGTCTGCCCAAGTTGTCGCAGGATCCAGTCCTTTCTGACCCAGGGGAAAGGGTGCTCCCACAGTTCTCGTCCATTTGGTCACTGAATCCACCTTTGTTTGTCCGTGAGCCGGCACCTCGAGGTGCCATGTTGGCTTGTAGGTAGGTTCCTGGTGAGTTGTCGCAGGATCCAGTCCTTTTTGACCCAGGGGAAAGAGTGCTCCTACAGGTCTTGTCCGTTTGGTCTTTAAATCTATCTTTGCCTGTCCGTAGGCCGGCACCTCGAGGTGTTATGTTGGTTTGTAGGTGAGTTCCGAGTGAGGTCTGGTCGAGCTCTGATCCTCTGCCCAAGCCCTCAGCATTTGTTTTATCCATATTATATTGAATGTTTCCACCCCCTTTCTTTCATTCTGTGGAGCGAGACCCAGCATTTCTACCCCTTTGCCGTGCATCTATGTCTTTCCCTGCACAAATGGAGACACGCCACGCCGCAGTCAATTCCTCTGCGTCTCGTGCCTCACTCCTCTCACCGGCCCTCCCCAAGGTTTGACAACCAGCTGTTTCAACGCTAGCATGCTGGTCCGGGCCAGACTCAACACGGCCATCGCGGCCACGGACCTGCACCAAGTTCTCTACGTCCATGGGATCACGCTCCTCTCCTTGGCTAGGTCTGGCCGGAGAGCGAAGTCTTCCGAATTCTTCGGCAGCAGCGGTTCGTGGGGGGGAAGGAGAGAGAAGAGTTGGTATGGCGTTGTTTACACTGGTCTGTTGCTTTTTTGTGTGGGATCTAGTTGTCATGTGATGACCGTCCCTTTTATCCAGGAGGGCTTTTTTGGGGAGATGATGTGTCGTATTGGGGTGGTGATCTAGATGGTGGGGGTGTGGTAGCCCCTCCTCTGCCGCGTGTTGCGGTGCGATCGTTGCCTGATGGTCTTTGATGGATTGGAGCTGTTGTGCTCTCTTATGTGAGGCACGGTTGTTATACCATGTTCTCAGGGTTTGTTGGACCGGACACATGTCAATGTGTCTGTTGACAGATTCCTCTCCCGTATACCATGCTTCTTTTAGAAGCCTGCCCCTTTTGGTGGTGTCATTGGCTAGGACTTGGA
>NW_015394151.1:4140-7207 GCF_001527695.2 Protobothrops mucrosquamatus
GTATTACCGTGGCCCTACCTTTGTCAGCTGGAAGAACAATGATGGAGCTGTTTCTTTTAAGCTGATTGAGGGCCACCCATTCCTCCCTGGACAGGGTCTCATGGTGTCTATGTTGTATGAGTAAGCCAGCTACCTGTTGTTTGACATTATTTCTGGCTTCCTCCCTCATATCCCCGTCATGCATGGCGGGCTCTAAAGCCGCTATAAAATCCAGCAGTTGTGCGTCCATGAGGTTGTGGCCCGTGTCACGTTGCAGCAGAGTGAGCTGAGAGTGAGTTATGCACAAGTCTACCGGTGAGCCTCCCATTATTAGGTCCCCGTAAGAATACACGAGCATAAGCTGGCCATAAAGCGGGGTGAACAGCATTCGCAGGTCTGGTCACATATGGCAGAGAGTGGCCACCAATTTGACTGGAAACAGATCCAAGTCCTAGCCAATGACACCACCAAAAGGGGCAGGCTTCTAAAAGAAGCATGGTATACGGGAGAGGAATCTGTCAACAGACACATTGACATGTGTCCGGTCCAACAAACCCTGAGAACATGGTATAAAAACCGTGCCTCACATAAGAGAGCACAACAGCTCCAATCCATCAAAGACCATCAGGCAACGATCGCACCGCAACACCCGGCAGAGGAGGGGCTACCACACCCCCACCATCTAGATCACCACCCCAATACGACACATCATCTCCCCAAAAAAGCCCTCCTGGATAAAAGGGACGGTCATCACATGACAACTAGATCCCGCACAAAAAAGCAACAGACCAGTGTAAACAACGCCATACCAACTCTTCTCTCTCCTTCCCCCCCACGAACCGCTGCTGCCGAAGAATTCGGAAGACTTCGCTCTCCGGCCAGACCTAGCCAAGGAGAGGAGCGTGATCCCATGGACGTAGAGAACTTGGTGCAGGTCCGTGGGCGCGATGGCCATGTTGAGTCTGGCCCGGACCAGCATGCTAGCGTTGAAACAGCTGGTTGTCAAACCTTGGGGAGGGCCAGTGAAAGGAGTGAGGCACGAGACGCAGAGGAATTGACTGCGGCGTGGCGTGTCTCCATTTGTGCAGGGAAAGACATAGATGCACGGCAAAGGGGTAGAAATGCCAGGTCTCGCTCCACAGAACGAAAGAAAGGGGGTGGAAACATTCAATATAATATGGATAAAACAAATGCTGAGGGCTTGGGCAGAGTATCAGAGCTCGACCAGACCTCACTAGGAACTCACCTACAAACCAACATAACACCTCGAGGTGCCGGCCTACGGACAGGCAAAGATAGATTTAAAGACCAAATGGACAAGAACTGTAGGAGCACTCTTTCCCCTGAGTCAGAAAGGACTGGATTCTGCAACAACTCACTAGGAACCTACCTACAAGCCAACATGGCACCTCGAGGTGCCGGCTCACGGACAAACAAAGGTGGATTCAGTGACCAAATGGACGAGAACTGTGGGAGCACCCTTTCCCCTGGGTCAGAAAGGACTGGATCCTGCGACAACTCACCAGGAACCTACCTACAAGCCAACATGGCACCTCGAGGTGCCGGCTCACGGACAAACAAAGGTGGATTCAGTGACCAAATGGACGAGAACTGTGGGAGCACCCTTTCCCCTGGGTCAGAAAGGACTGGATCCTGCGACAACTTGGGCAGACACTCCAGAGGAGTATTGCACACGAGGCTAGATGTTTTGCCCACGACTTCATCAAATTACCTGGGTCCAATGACACGATCACGGTACCGGATGCAGACTGCAGACTCCAACGCTATATAAGACTCCTCCCATATTGCTATATCATGGCCCTGATGATGCCGGACGTTTCCGGCGAAAGCTTGGCCCAATAAATTTTAACACTTTTGTACTTTTTACTCTTGGTGTTCGACCTTTTTTAATCATGAATATTCCCAAGAGTCGAATTTTTAATACTATAAACTGTCATATATATATGTATATGTATATGTATATATATATTTAAAATCAGTAAACAAACGTGAGCACCAGGGAATGCAATAGAATAATTTAATAATAAAAACACCTAATAAAAACGCCTAGCTTTCGTCGGCATCTGTCGACATCATCAGGGCTTACAATGCCGGTCAGTGGGAGTGTCTCTCTTATAGGTTGGCCAGGGTATGCGCACGGCTCTTTGATCTCGTCATCGGGCCAGATTTAACAGAATATATTCTAGGCACCGATTTCTTAACAGCAATTGCCTCTCTCTTACACCTCCCATCCGTGTAAGTGACACCAGAGGTCTTTCCTTCTTTGGGGCCAAGTATGGGCGGGGCACCTCCTCCCCTTGTGTGCATAACCATGTCCTCCGTTTTTCCTGGTTTCCTACTTGTATTGTCCTCTTGCCTGTCCCGTCTAGGTTGTTCCAGTGTACAACGATGTCCCCTCTCCCCTTTGCACCCCTCATCCCTATGGTTACAGTCCTTTATTAGGGTATCCAGTCCGATTTTCATTCCATACATGGCCCCAAAGAAGGAAAGACTTCTGGTGTCACTTACACGGATGGGAGGCGTAAGAGAGAGGCAATTGCTGTTAAGAAATCGGTGCCTAGAATATATTCTGTTACATCTGGCCCGATGACGAGATCAAAGAGCCGTGCGCATACCCTGGCCAACCTATAAGAGAGACTCTCCCACTGACCGGCATTGTAAGCCCTGATGATGTCGACAGATGCCGACGAAAGCTAGGCGTTTTTATTAGGTGTTTTTATTATTAAATTATTCTATTGCATTCCCTGGTGCTCACGTTTGTTTATTGATTTTTAAATATGGACACACCCAGGGATCATATTTTTAAGATAATTATGGACATACATATATATATATATGTAGGTCTTTGGTTATTCGGGTTTTCTCCCACGTAAAATTGGAAGTGTCTTGGCGACGTTTCGACGAAGTCCCATTCGTCATCTTCAGGCTGGTGTTTTCAACTTCGTGCTTCTAGGAGTAATGTGTGATCGCAGCTGTTTCTTCCTTTTAACTGCCAGTGGGGTTTGAACTGATTGGGTGGGAGCTTGGCTGTGTTCTGATTGGGTGGAGGTGTGTTCTGATTGGTTAA
>NW_015394151.1:9358-12595 GCF_001527695.2 Protobothrops mucrosquamatus
AACCCCCCATCCAATCAGAGCACAGCCAAGCTCCTTAACCAATCAGAACACACCTCCACCCAATCAGAACACAGCCAAGCTCCCACCCAATCAGTTCAAACCCCACTGGCAGTTAAAAGGAAGAAACAGCTGCGATCACACATTACTCCTAGAAGCACGAAGCTGAAAACACCAGCCTGAAGATGACGAATGGGACTTCATCGAAATGTCGCCAAGACACTTCCAATTTTACGCGGGAGAAAACCCGAATAACCAAAGACCTACATACAAACACCCGTGAAAACCTCAGAAAACATATATATATATACATACATACATACATACATACATACATACATACATACTAATAATAACGTTAAAAATACGATCCCTGGGTATATTCATATTCAAAATAAACAAATAAACGTGAACACCCGGGAAAATCTTTAAACTACAAAGGTTTAATACAAACGCCAAGCTTTCGTTGGCAACTGCCAACATCATCAGGGCTTAAAATGCTAGTCTATAGGAGAGTCTTTTATAGGTTGATCAAGGTCTGCACTCGGCTCCTGGACCTCGTCATCGGTCCTGATTGAGTAAGCTGTGTTCCAGATGCAGTTTTTACATTAATGGTTGCTCTTTTCTTGTATTTTTCTTGTATATTTTCTTGTATATATATATTCGCATTTTTAGTATTTAATTAAAAGCTGAGCCTTTCGTCGGTCAACACTACCGACATCATCAGAGCGTGATGCAAGATTGCTGGGAGTCCTTCTTATGCTGCCGGGCGACTTTGCGCTCAGCTCCTTGACCTAGTTACCGGTCCGTCCGTTCCCTCCATCTGGTTTCTTAAAGGGCCCACGTCCTTTATTGTGTTAGTGCCCTCTGAGGTTGCTGTTTCCTTCCTCCTGGATCCAACCACTCTCCGTTTCTGCTCGCCCACTCCCGCGTCCGTCCTCCTCTCTAGCCCCGTTCCGTGGTCTGTTCGACCCTCCCTGGACTGACTGTGCCTGCGTACGTTCGAGGGAGGGGGTGTATCATGCGGATCCGGATGCC
Organism: Protobothrops mucrosquamatus; assembly: GCF_001527695.2. Classification (NCBI taxonomy): domain Eukaryota; kingdom Metazoa; phylum Chordata; class Lepidosauria; order Squamata; family Viperidae; genus Protobothrops; species Protobothrops mucrosquamatus. The sequence goes on from NW_015394151.1 coordinate 10,394, forward strand.
TATTGGTGCAATCCCTGGCGGCTGCATTCCTGCATATATTATTCCACCCAGGGACGCTGTCTTCCTCGGGTGTCTGTGAGTACGCTGTACCGCTTCTAGTTGTCCCCCTCCTCTTGAGGCTCCTCATTACTTGCTCACACGTTGGGCTTTTCGATCTTCCTTCGCCGTTCATCAGTTCTTTTGCTCTTTTTGCACGCGTACGGGGCCACACGACATAACTTTCCATCGTAGGTCTCTGTTTTCCTTTCCTATTCACGTCAATAGAATAACCCGTCTCTCCCCTCATGTTAGTGGGTGGCTTCGCTGGCTTGCGTGTCGGCTCAGGCGGCGAGCGGCCCCATGGTTTTCCTCAGTGGTGTCTCTTCAGTAGGTCGATCTCTGCTTCCTCTGCCAGGACGTACCACTCGTCGAGTTGGTGTGGGTCCCCCCAGGGCAGGGAAGCGTCATACAGGTCGTAATTTGAAATGGCTGAGGAGGATGTCTTCCGGCCAGTTCAGTTTGCTGGCAATGGCCCGGAATTCTTGCGTATATTTGGCTACCGGGCGTCTGCCTTGCCTCATTGTTTTGATTCTTTTGCGGGCTTTGCGATGAGCCAGGGGGTCCTCAAATCGCCTTCTCAGAGAGGACATGAAACGGTTCAAGTCGTTGAGCTCTGGGGCATCGGAATCGTGCAAATTCACCACCCAATCTGCGGCCGGTCCGTCTAGGGCGCATTGCACGATACGGATACGGGCTTTGTTGCTAGGGATGTGCCGCCCGTATTCCTCCATGTAGCTGAGGACTTGGGTTAGGAAAAACCCCAAGCGTGTCAGCTCCCCCTTGAATTTTGCGTCTAGCGGTGGGAGTCTTTGAATGAATCGTTGCCTTCGTGGTCGGTGGTATTGTCTTCCATCCGGATCACCATCTGCGGGTTGGCGTGGAGTGGGGGCTGCTGAAGTGGTCACTACTGGATCAGCGGATGTCCCCAGGACTGCAGGTTCCAATTCCCCCTCAGTGTCCCTCCAGCTGCAGCTCCAGGTGCTGGTGCAGCCGCGGGGCTCAGAATTCAGATCCCCTAGGGAGCCGAGGGTTCTTTTCATCAAGTCAATAGCTTTCTCTAGGATCCAGTTCAAGTGCTGTGCCCAACTTCCTTCCTCTTCACTCACGTGCAGGGATTTCTCCATCTCCTGCTTCCATTCTGGTTGGTTGCCCCCCCCCCCCCCCGTCTCAGGGTCACCTTTCTTGATCTCTTTTTCCACTCGCCTTTCTTTCCAAGGCCCATTGACCACCAAGGTTTGTGGTTATGCGTCTCCACCACCTCTTCTCCTGAGGAGTATGACATTTCAGATCCAGACAGCTGGCAGGGTTTTGGTCGGGGGAAAGGCTCCCTCTCCATGGGTGTGTAAGGACCCACCCCACTTTGCACCTTAAGAAGACAGAACTCTTGGAATATTTCTTCCAACAGGCATCTTTATTAAGAGAAACTGGCGGCAGGCATTCTAGACAGGACTTGGGCTCCAAGCCCTACAGTTCAACGTTTTAAGGGGTCCCCAGCAGCCCCATCCCATCCCATCATCCTTCCAGCAACAATCCCAGGCATTGCATTTCCACCCCCCTTTTTCCTCACTGCCGGTGGAAAGGAGACTTCAGAGGGGATTAGATGAAAGCTGATAGCCCCATTGTTATTGATGAGTCCTTTTGGTGGTATCCACATTCAGTCCCTTTGAAGTTGTACCGAAGGAAGTGAGGGCCATAAAACCCCTTTATTCACCCCCCTTCCCCTTCCTCGTATGACAGAATCCAGTAATTACTTCCACATGACTTGCCTTCGCAGAATTCTGAGGATCCGGTGGCAGGATAAGATACCAGATACAGATGTCCTCTCCAGAGCAGGCCTATCATCAGTTTACACTCTGTTGATGAAAGCCCAGATGCGCTGGGCAGGCCATGTTGTAAGGATGCCAGACCATCGCATCCCTAAACAGTCTTCTATGGTGAGCTGTCTCAAGGAAAGCGATCGCACTGGGGACAAAAGAAGCGATACAAAGACACGCTGAAAGCATCTCTCAAGTCCCTGGATATCGACACCATCTCTTGGGAATTTTTGGCGCATGATCGACCGACATGGCGTACCCTGGTTTACCAGGGTTGCCAGACATATGAACACAGAAGGACAATCTTGGCACAAGAGAAGCGAGCACTCCGTAAAGCCAGAGCTGCAAA
>NW_015394152.1:0-2155 GCF_001527695.2 Protobothrops mucrosquamatus
CTGCCAGTCAGAACATATGATTAAAAACGCCTTAATTTCACAACACATGGACAGACTTAACCATAGTTTCAACTGGGACACTGTTAGCATCCTAGACCATGTCAAGTACAAAAATGCTAGAGAATTCCTGGAAGCCTAGCATTCAAACAAATTGGCCATCAACCAGCACATAGAGATAAACAACATCTAGATGCCATTCGACAGAGACAATCAAAAAGCCAAAAACAAAATAAAGGGACCCAAATATCTCCACATTAGCAATCCACACCCTGATGAGCAGACATTAACACCAAGATTAGCACTAGACCAACAGTCAAGAAGTAAACAATAACCCAATCAAGGAACCATCAGCTCTGACAAACAAGCTAATAATAAATAACAGCATAATGAAGGAACCACCAAAACCAGTCCCACCAACACTGACAGGGTAAGCCACTAGTATAAAAATGAGAGCAAACCCCATTCCTTCTACCACTGATATTACCACTGCCAAGACCCCACAGAATATTGATAGTTTGTCTGCTTGCCCTTTCATTGTTTTCCTACCCTCCCAATAATCCCTCACATTCCCATAGAATACAGAATCCTCTCTCCAGTGAGCTCCATTTGTCTCTTTCTGGCTACACAGGAAATTCCCCAAATGCATGAAAAGCTTTGAAAGAAAATGCAATCCTTATTTACCTTCAAGGTTTGGTCTACAGTTTGGTTTGGTTTAATAGAAATAGTTGTATGTATATATAAATTCCCTAATTCCCACAATACTGTGCATAAGCTTAGCCATGTAGTATGGCTGTAGTATTATAATTATCCTTCTGATTTTCTCTTATGGATATCATTATTATGATTATTATTACTCTGTTGTTTTGCATGAACACGGAGAGCTTCTGCACAGGAGACAAATTCCATAATAACACTTGGCCAAATTAAGTATAAAGTATTCTATTCTACATACATACATATATTAATTGCCGGTTCAACAAACAGCCCCTAAACACAGACAGCAAATCCAAGATATTTACTGTGATCCACTAATCCCTAGTCCAGAGTCTGAATCAATTTTTTTGGAGTTCATCTCTGGCAACTTCTGACAGGCAGTAATTAACCTGAAGTAAATTCATAAATGTTATAGCTCATGAGAATAAAATAAGAAGCAACTCTGTCCTCACAGTCAGAAAGTTGACATGTTTATTTAGTATTAGAGGAATTTTTCTCTCTGTGTGTCTTTCATGTATTTTTTTTGCTTTGGCACCAAATTTGATAGCCTCCCACTCACAATGAGTGTCTCTTGGCAGCTGTTTACTCTTTCTCTCAGATTGCCCAAGAAGCAAAAACATTTCACATCTCACCTGAACTGTTTGCCTGCTTGCATGTGTGTGTGTATACACAATAAAAATAAATGGCTTAAAGAGGGAAGAAACATATTGCCAGCGATCACTCCAAGCAATATTGTGGAATTTGTGAGGCTCTAGCATAGTGATGGCGAACCTTTTAGAGACCGAGTGCCCAAACTGCAACCCCAAACCCACTTATGCATTGTCGGGTGCCGTGTGGGTGTGGCCCATTGGCTGGGTGTGGCCCATTGAGTGGGTGTGGCCCATTGGGTGGGCGTGGCTGCGGTGGTAACGGCAAACTGGGTGGGACTAAAAAGTTCAATTAATCAATTCCAACTTTGCAAGATCTTTTTTTTCCCCGCGAGAAGTTGAAATCGACTCATTGAACCTTTTTTTTTTTTTGCACACGGCGCCAGAGGCCTAAAGCAAAAAGATTTTATAAAACCCAGCTGAAGGCCTAGGACTGGGGCGACAGCGCGCATGCCCACAGAGAGGGCTCTGCGTGCCGCCTCTGGCACCCGTGCCATAGGTTCGCCACCACTGCTCTAGCATGTCATATGGAAAGGGAAGGAAGAGAATCGAGACAATCTACATACTACAGGGAAAGTCAAAGGCATACAACATACGTAAGTACTCTGGTTAAAGTCCTCATTTGACAGCTGTGGAATAACCACATAATAGAAAACAAAACTGTTGGGGAAATATGGAAACTCATACATACTCCCTCCCCTCTGAGTCATTTAAAGTTTAAACCATTTCCATCTTACACACGCAAAGGAAACTGAGTTTAAGAGATACTCTTAAAACCCTTAAATCGTCTTCCT
>NW_015394152.1:9050-13624 GCF_001527695.2 Protobothrops mucrosquamatus
GTATGGAGTTCAAAACTTAACCCAGGTGCTGAAAAGCGTCTATGATATATCATCCTGAAATCCATGTTGAAATAAGTAGCTATTTCCACCATCTGGGTCTGTTTACTAGGCATGGAATTTGATAGCCTGGAAATTGGCTTAGTTTCTGCCATTCCAGATATCTAAGAAAATGGTCTTCTGCCTTAAAAAAAAAAAAAAAAGCAAAAGCAAAATCTGACTTAGCAACCACATGGCTTAGTAACTGGCTAAGTTACCGAGACAACCAGCCAGATGCAGGAGAATGAGAGGTTGTAGATAAGATGAAAGAATGCAGCTTTATTGCAGCAACATCATGAATAGGGCCAGTTCTCCCCTGCTTGCCATGTACGTGTAGATCAGTGGTTCTCAACCTTTTTAATGCCGCGACCCCAACCGGTCGTAAGTCGAGGACTAAACCGGTCGTGAGTCGAGGACTAAACCGGTCATAAGTCGAGGACTTTCCCTGCCCGGGAGCGCCGCGCATGCGTGGTTCCGCCCCCTGCGCCGGCCGAGGCGTAGCTGGCAAGCGGCAGAGACGGAGCAGGCCGACCACCAGCTGGCCCAGCCCAAGGGAGGTAAGGCACCCGTCGGAAAAGGGGGGAAAAATGGCAGACAAAAAAAATGGCGACAACCTTACTTGGCGACCCCCGTGAAATGGTCGATCGACCCCAAATGGGGTCCCGACCCACAGGTTGAGAACCACTGGTGTAGATGGTAACTGTTCTGTTCTGAGCATTGGTAAGGCATTGAGATGAGGCAGGTGTAACAACAGTTGCTTCTTTATTCAATCTTCAACAGAACAACACAAAATGGCGCGGATCCCTTTTATACCCTTCTGCAGGGAGCAGCATCAACCAATAAACACAACGTATTTTTCCCGCCTTGCGCATGCGCAATAGGCTGGAGACAGCATGTCTGGCCCGGGCAGCCTCGTGGTCTAACGGGGACTTTCTGCAGCTTCCTGCACCTGCTGTGTCAATCACAGCCCAGGACATAACAGTAACTCTACAAGTGGTCTGGGAAGGACAGAAGGTTAAGGCAGATACATTCTCCTGCCTTTCTTTCCTTTCTGTATTTTGCAGTCAGTTTGAATGCCCAGTCTTTTTTCCCCTCTAATGATCTGCAAGTTCCTGAGCTTCCCAGGCTTCAGTTCTTTAATACCTAGGAACTGCCTGTTCAGTGGAAACCTGACCTTGGATTTTACTCTGTTATTTTAGGTTCTGCATGTGTTGAGAGAGGCTTTCGCTTTCAGGCAGATTTTTGAAAATTAGTGGCACCATTTCCTGCTGTTTTGAGAAAAAAAGTGATTTTCAAATAAAAGGAGCCCCTCTCCACATTTAGGATTTAAAAAAGCAAATTGGGGGCTTTCTTGTTGAAAGAAAAGTCTTCATCCTGGTTCATCCAAGCCGGGGATAAATAAACAACATGGCGACTGCTTTAGAAAGAAGGTTGCAGTTTATTGAAGAGGCAGAAAGATGGTTCTTGCAGGAAAGACCAGAGAAAAGAAGGGAAGGGCTGAGCACATGGGCAGTAGGTTTTTATACCCTCTCTAGCCTTTTGTTTGGAATAGTTTCCTGTTCCTGTGGCATGAACTTTGAGGCTATTTCCTGTGTCACGTATTCTGACCTGAGTCTGGGTGTGCCCTTTGGCCTTTGTGAGTTAATCCTACCATGTCCTGTCACAAGTGGGATATGAAGATTGTAGGTCTTTGTCTTCTTGAATTTCTGGCTCCAACGTTCTGATGGTTACATCTGCATTTGTATAGGACTGGCTCCTGCTTGGGGCAGAGAGACTTGGGGGCAGGGTTGGCTTCTGCTTTTAAAAATCCTTTTGAGAAAATATATTTTTCTGCCCTTTTAATATTTCCTTCTCTGAGGGGCTGACTTCCCACATTCTCATGTATGATATGGCCCCACATACTTCACAGGTTTGCCCTTCATAAAATTATTCAGGGCAGCCCCGCCCATATAAACAGACTGCTCCCTCTATGGTCAGACATGTGGATAACCTCTGGATACCAGCTTCCAAAAGGCAGGTCACAATCTGCCCTTCAGGAAGTAGATCGCTGATTTCCTGTTGCTAAAGCAAACGGCAGTTTTAAAAGCTGTTGACCCCAAACATTTGCAAGCCATCAGATTGGAAAGGGAGGATATACTATACCTCCCTAACTACAGTGCAAATAAATATGTACAGTCCTAGGAAATGTTTGAAAGAGATTAACTTGCAAGCTAATACTCATTTCTCCAGGAGTAAGAATTACTGACGTTAGCGGGATTTACTTGTGAATAAAATCCTGTGAACTACTGCAGTTTGCAATTGGTTTTACGTCTGAGTAGACAAAGGTACTTAATGCTCTTAAGTAAAATCCGTGTTCCTATGCACACTTTCTTGGGAGTTCCTTCATTCCCATGGAAGGTTTTCCAGTAAAACCTGTTCTATCGCTTTCCTTTCTCCCTTCACACCTTCTAGTCTAAAACAAGATTATGTCACTTTTTAGGCAGCATGCTGGGGGCCCCACTCTGATGAGGCGGGGGCCAACCAATTAATCTCATTGTAATGTTAAACATGTATTCTAATCAAATATGAAATTAACCAAATTAAAGTAATTGGCTTCCCCAGTTGATTTAACCTTTTAATTTATTTCTTCTTTTTTCAGAAATAGCTACCTCCTAGGTTTAACAGGGATTAATTTCCCACCTGTAAAATTAACTCCCCAATTTATCTCCCACCTGAAAAACAAACTTCTCTTAATTCATCTCCCACCTCTTTAGAAATAAACACTCCTGTGATATATTTCCCTCTCTGTAAAATAAATTCCATCTGATGAATTTCACAGCAGTTCTGTAAGCATTTATTGGGTTTATTCTTCACTCTTAAAAAAAACACTGACGGCAGTAATAGCTCCCTTGAAGCCAGCTTACCTGCTGGTTGATTTCCTGAGGTGATCTTCTGAGGTAATAGTAAAGTGCAGCATAATCCAGTGTAGAAATTATGCCATCATAAGAAGTAGGCTGGCTATGTTTCCATCTCCTATTCTGCCTTCGTTCTATCTAAACCAGAAAGTGGGGGTGGAGAAAAGTGGACTAGGGAAGACCACTGTTAGTGCCAGACCTGCTGAACAAGTAGTCCTCAACTTACAACCGTAATTGAGTCCAGAATTATGGTCGTAAATCATTGTGGTTGTAAGTCATGTCATCATGTGACCAAACCCGATTTTTCAAAAAGATTTTGTAGTAATTTTTACTGCAAGTGTATGCTATGGTCATTAAATGAATCTATTTGCCCCAACGGGTGTTTTATGCTGGAAACTGGAAGTAAACACTGGAAATTGGCAAATTTGGGGGGCAGGAGGAATTGCCGCAGCCTAGACGATGGTGTGATAAACAAAATCTGAGTCAGAAGGAGGAGTGAACTTGGAGAAAGCATCTCAGGAGAGACCCTCTCTATTTTTCAGGAAAGTAACAGTAAGAGAGGGGAGAGGTGCTTTCAGACATGCAAGACGGATGTCAGCCTTTTGAGGTAGCAGCTCTTACAGTTCTCCGTAAGAAAGGCATCTTAGCCATTACCTGTTTTTCAACTGTTATTGTCAAATCTACAATAACACTTGTCATTGCTCAGTTCTGAGCTTTTTAAAGAGTAGATTGTCCAGATGGAATGTGAATAATCCAAATAATTCAAGCCTGCAGCAGATGGACTTATCTTTCCAGAAAATTTGAATGACTACATTGTCAAGCCCAGGATATAAGGAGTCCAGGCATTTCAAATGAATATACTGTATATACATACATACATACATACATACATACATACATACATACATACATATAGGTTTATTATATACCAAAGCTTTCTAAAAAAAATCTGAACTACTAATGGTTAAAGCAAATTGGCAGTAGATAAGAGTCAACGAAATTCAAGATGGGCTGGATTTAGATCTCTTGTGAGCACAAAGGGACTTGAGACTGATAGTGCATTTGACCCCTTCCTGGGGCTCAGACTGGTTATCTCCTACAAACATTCTTGTTTATATAAGATGAATGATACATTTATTTCTATCATCACACCACTATGCCATGGTGGTTAGAATGCAGTACTGCAGGCTACGTCTGCTGACTGCCGACTGCCAGCAGTTCAAGTGTCAGCGGCTCAAGATTGATTCAGCCTTGCATCTTTCCAAGGTTGGTAAAATGAGGACCCAGATTGTTGGGGGCAATATGCTGACTCTGTAAATCGCTTAGAGAGGGCTATAAAGCACTGTGAAGTGGTATATAAGTCTAAGTGCTATCACTATTTGAGCCTTTATTTAGGTTCCTTAACTGGAAGGGGCTGCACTGAGAGATAAAAGAAGAGCCTTTCACTAGAACAGCAATGGGCAAACTACGGCCCGCGGGCCGTATACGGCCCGGCGGCCGTTTCAAGCCGGCCCGCGGAGCACTAGATAATTTATTCATTTATTCACCTCATGCTGTGTCTAGTGAGGTGAATAAATGAATAAATTATCTAGTGCTCCCGGTGGCTGGCTAGGGAGTTGCAAGGAGCTGGATTGGCTGGGCTGG
>NW_015394152.1:14930-21645 GCF_001527695.2 Protobothrops mucrosquamatus
CCTAGGCCTGTTTAGCTCTCGCACTCTGCAATTCTATGCTTTTCTACCTTAAATTAATCTAAACATTTAATGTTACAAATGTAAATTTAATTTATATTAATTCACACATACACACCGTCCATCTACTCTTGGTCCGGCCCCCGGGTCCAATATATGAACCCATTGCGGCCCTCGAGTCAAAAAGTTTGCCCACCCCTGCACTAGAAGATGGAAATTTTATTTTATTTTGTCTTTCCTTTGAGACCGATCACAGAATTCTGGAGGTTCTCCAAATTCTTAGTATTAAAATGTCAGGAATAATAGGGAATACATGAAAGCTGCTTTCCCACTTCCATTGGAATGAAATGTTAGTTCTTAAACTGAGTGTTAGAGTGATCTAGTTCATCCTGGGCATTCATCTAAACAGGGCTTGAGTTCAAGCATCAAGGATGGGGCACACAAAGAAAAAAATTTAATCTATCCAGAATCTTCTTTTTCATTCCTTGGAGTCATATTTAGTAGACCATACATGCAAGAGCAGAACAAAGCTCACTAGAGATAAATATTTAAAATCCAAAGGCTATTAATTCTATTTAAAAGTTATAGGCTATGGTGAAAAGCCTATAACTCTGGGCTTTCTATACTCCTGGTATGGGAAAGGGAAAGAAACAAAATAATACTCTATTCTTCTCCTTCCATGCCACGAGAAGTGGAACCAAAAACAAAACTTTGTTTTTTTATTTTAGGGATAAGGATTTAGAGCAGGAAAAAAATGAATCTAATCTGTTTTCCCATTAGGTCAGGAGTGATTTGAACACAGTGTTATCCTTTCATAGGCTCTATGGCCATTTGCTAAATTAGCAGATTGTGCAGAAGATACAGTAGTTAACTGCCATGAGAAGAAGGAGAAGGAGAAGGAGAAGGAAGAGGAGGAGGAGGAGGAGGAGGAGGAGGAGGAGGAGGAGGAGGAGGAGGAGAATGTTCTGTTCTCGGGAAAGAGGCATTGACATGAAGCAACAAGTTCCAAAACAGTCCTTCTTTATTGCAACACCAACAGAACAGTTTATACAATGGTGCGGTTCCCTTTTATAGTCCCCTGCACAGTACCTTGCTGGCCAATCGTTGCAAGGGATTTTCTCGCCTTGAGCATGTGCGCAAGGCTAGGAATAGCCTTTCTGGTCCCGGGCATCCACGTGGTCTGCCTGGGTCAATTGCTGCAGCCTGCGCCTGCCAGCCCAGGACATAATAGAGAAGGAGAAGGAGAAGGAGAAACTGGTAAGGTAATCAGGAAATAAAGCCAAGCAAGTGGAAAGGAAAGGCAAAAATAAACAGATACTTTGGCGGTGAAGGTGACAAGATAGGCAGGAAGCTTGAGAGCCATGGAAGGATAAGATGACAACATAGCAGGATTTTTTTTATACTTGCAGGCAAATGTTTGCCAGAACATGAGAATATGGCTCACTATAACCAAGCAGAGCAACTGGTGAGGCAAAGGAAAACTAAGCAGAGAGTAAGATGTGAACGTTTTAAGGCCACACTTGGAATACTACATCCAGTTTTGGTCACCACGATGTAAAAAAGATGTTGAGACTCTAGAAAGAGTACAGAGAAGAGCAACAAAGATGATTAGGGGACTGGAGGTTAAAATATATAAGGAACGGTTGCTGGAATTGGGTATGTCTAGTTTAACGAAGAGAAGGATGAGGGGGGGACATGATAGCAGTGTTCCAATATCTGAGGGGCTGCCACAAAGAAGAGGGAGTCAAGCTATTCTCCAAAGCACCTGAAGGCAGGAAAAGAAGCAACGGGTGGAAACTAATCAAGGAGAGAAGCAACCTAGAACTAAGGAGAAACTTCCTGACAGAACAATTAACCAGTGGAACAACCTGCCTCCAGAAGCAGTGAATGCTCCAATACTGAAAGTTTTTAAGAAGAGACTGGACAGCCATTTGTCTGAAATGGTATAGGGTTTCCTGCCTGAGCAGGGGGTTGGACTCGATGACCTCCAAGGTCCCTTCCAACTTTTGTTGTTGTTGTTGTTGTTGTTGTGTTGTTGTTATTATTATTATTATTATTATTATTATTATTATTATTATTATTATTATTATTATTATTATTATTATTATTATTATTATTATTATTATTATTATTACAAGGGAAGGAAGCCCAAAGAAGTGTAGATGATGGATACAGTAAGGTCACAAACCAAGGTGCTTCTCTTCTCCAGTAACCATAAGTTGGTGGGTGTGATGGAGCCACTCAAAATCTGGGACAACTTTTAGGAGTAGGCTCTGGGAGCCTCCCTAAAGTGTTTGAGGAGCTGCCAGCAGCTTGCATGTCTAAAGTCCTGCACATGGGAATCTATTCCAAGCTTTTCCACTTCTCCCAGGAGCAGAGCTGGCAAATTATTTTATCCCACAATTTGTGTTCTATTCAACAATCAAGGAGCCTTCTCCGAGAAACGCTATTGAAATTCAGCCTTTCATTCTCTCTTTCCCAACTCAGAGCATCTTTTCCCAGAACAGCAGAAATGCCATTCTCTTTCTGGGACTGTTCTAAGATGCTTTGTGCTGAAGTGACAGGTGCTTCTTCTGCAAACAGCAGAGTAGCAGATTGGAGGGCTGACTGACCTCAGAATTGCTTTGTGCCTGACATTCTGAGGGAGATGTTTGAAGTGTTTGCACTGGAAAAAAGAATATCTAATACCTGCATCTGATCAGCCTCTCTCAAATCAGCAATCATGGAAATGTACACTTCTTTGAAAAATATTATCACCAGTCTTTGGTCTTTACCACTGTTGTTGGTTCCACTTCTACTTCAGTTTGCCATGCCTCCCCTGGAAGTCTACTCCAAAACCATTTCTAACATTCCAGGGTTCCACCACTCCAGAGAGACACAGTCTTGAAATAAGTAAGACAAGAGTTAGGACAATAATGAATCTTCCCCAGCATAGCAAGCTTGCTAAAATCATTCTAATGATGCAGTACAAGATATTCAGTAAGTTATGGTAGACTTAAGAACAACATCAAGGAATCTGTAGGCTTCTTTTGATTTGAATAAAATCTGTGTTCATGGCTTGACTATTAGAAAAGCATTGAATAAATAACAAAGTGGAAGACATTTCTCATTAAGTGGAACACTGATACTCACCTCAAGTTTGCTAAAAAGCACTTGGATGACCCTCCAGACTTCTGAGGTAATATTCATGGGCAGAGAACCCAAAGTGGAGCTTTTCAGAGTGCATCGGAGTCACTACATCTATCAGAAACCAAGCATAACAGTGCATAAAATGAACATTATACCACCAGTCAATCATGAAGGTGGTAATGTCACAATTTAGGCATGCTTTGCTGCCTTGGGGCCTGGGTGACTTGTCAAAGTTGAAGGAGGCCTGATTGCTGCTTTGTATCAGGGAATAATACAGAATACCTGGCCTTCTGTCCATCTGCTAATGCAGTATTTTTCAACCTCAGCAATTTTAAGGCACGTGGGCTTCAATTTCCAGAATTCCCCATCTATCAGGAGTGAAGTCCATACATCTTAAGGTTGCTGAGGCTGAGAAAGACTGTACTAAAATAGAAGTGATGACCCCAGTCCTACAAGTAAGTCTACAAGAGAATGGCTGAAGAACGTATCCAATGTTTTAGAATGCCCAAGTCCAGATCTAATCCCTATAAAAATGCTGAGGTAGAAACAAGCAGCTCACCCCCTCACCCCCCCAAAAAACCTTAAATGCTATTGAGTTGAGGTAGTCTACCATGGAGAAGTAGTCTGTCATGGAGGAATAGGCCAGATTTCCTCCATGGCAATGTGAGAGACTGATTATTAATGACAGGAAGTGCTTTGTTGCAGTTGGACAAAGGTGACACAGTTACTGACCCTAAGGAGGCAATTACGTCTTCATGCTAGCAAGCTGCATATGGGATGACTTAATGAAATAAAGGAAACAAACACCTTCATTGGTGTTAGTTGTTCACTTAGTCTCCCATAATAAATCACTGGGACCTCATGAAACGTGGCAACAACATGCAGTTAATTTGGAAAACCTAAAAGGAAAAAGGAGACTTTTTTTTTTTTTTTGCAGAACAATACCGGTCAGGTAGCTGCTGATTGATGACATATTCTGCAATTCATTAAGTATGCAATAGCAGCAATCCTGGGAGATATGCAAAAGCATCCTAAGGCTGCTATTTTTTTCCTCTGTGATATTAAGATTACTAGATACATTTACCTGTAAGTGGACAGGCTAGATAAGGTAGTAAGTTTTCCCAAGCTATACTTTAATCCTGTCCTTCAGTGTTTTCATTCCTGTGGAAATTCCATAATCCACCAAAACCAACTTCTACTATGACAGACTGTAGCCCTGAGCTGAATGCGTTGCTCTCCTCTGTTAGAAAAAAAAAAAATAGAAAACATAGCTTGTTTTGGAAAGCATCATTTTGTTTAACACTCTTGTGTTAAACAAGAGTTACATTGCTGTAGCTATATCAGCATTTAGCTATGGGTAAATGAGGGAAAGTTATATAGGAGAAGCTTCCATTGGGCCAAATGGCTAAGCAAAAGATATATACTGTATATATAAGACAGTGATGGCAAACCTTTTAGAGACCGAGTGCCCAAATTTCAACCCAAAACCCAATTATGCATCGCCGAGTGCCGGTGGGTGTGGCCCATTGGCTGGGTGTGGCCCATTGGGTGGGCGTGGCCAATTGGGTGGGCATGGGTGCAGTGGTAATGGCAGACTGGGTGCGACTAAAAAGTTCAATCAATCAATTCCAACTTCGCAAGATTTTTTTTTCCCCGCGAGAAGTTGAAATTGACTGATTGAACCTTTTTATTATTTTTTTGCACATGGCGGCGGAGGCCTAAAGCGAAAAGGTTTTATAAAACCCAGCTGAAGGCCTAGGACTGAGGTGACGGCGCACGTGCCCAAAGAGAGGGCTCTGAGTGCCGCCTCTGGCACCCGTGCCATAGGTTCGCCACCACTGATATAAGACATTTGGGTGTAAAATTTCTGAGGGGGTTGCAGCTACTAAAATTGAGCAAAGGCCCATTCTGATATGATTACCTAGCTAGAGCAAATCCAGAAGAAATTCATAAAAGCAAGGGCTTGGTTCTCCCATGATTACCACAGAAGCAAAGCTACAAATTATCTCAGATTTGCAGGAAAGTTCAAGAATTGTGAATAAGTATGTTCAGTTTCATTAAAATGAGTGCTCTGAATGAAAACCACCCTGCACTTGTATTGTGATTGCAATAAAGTTTCAAAGAGTGAGTAATGTAAAAGAAGAAATAAGACAGGTACTAGTCAAATTTCATTGTTGAGGCCCTTGGTAATTGAGGAAAGGTCTTCTCACAAGAGAAAATTACAAAGGGAAGATAATTGAAAACATCGATAAAAGCTTCTCCCTTGACAAATGGTGACTCAAACTCAAGGTGAGGAAAAACACTGATGGAATCAAAAAAAGGGTAGAAGACTAAAAAACTGGAATGATCCTCAACAGTTATCTTCCATTCTTAATCCATTCTATCCTTTAACTGTTTGTTTGGTCACAACAGGTTGCTACATGGCTGTATCATACCAAGAAAACAAATTTGAGCTTGTACATTTCATTCTTTCATTTTTCCTTCTATTTTAGAGTATCTGAATCAAGAGAAAGGCAAGTTCAGCTGCAGAAAGCTGGATGTAGTAAAAGGGATTGCTCTAGAGCAGTGGTTCTCAACCTTTTTAATGCCGCGACCCCCAACTGGTCGTAAGTCGAGGACTAAACCGGTCGTAAGTAGAGGACTAAACCGGTCGTAAGTAGAGGACTAAACCGGTCGTAAGTCGAGGACTACCCAACCGGTCGTAAGTCAAGGACTTTCCCTGCCCGGGAGCGCCGCGCATGCGTGGTTCCACCCCCTGCGCCGGCAGAGGCGTAGCTGGCAAGCGGCAGAGACGGAGCAGGCCGACCACCAGCTGGCCCAGCTCAAGGGAGATAAGGCACCCAGTGGAAAAGGGAAAAAAAATGGCGGACAGCCTTGCTTGGCGACCCCTGTGAAATGGTCGATCGACCCCAAATGGGGTCGCGACCCATAGGTTGAGAACTGCTGCTCTAGAGTCTAGACCCTTACGTGCTTCTACTTGCTTCCTAGCCATGATATATCAAATGGAAAAAGGTAAGGCCCTTTCTCAGAGTCTTGATGAGGAATAAAACTCTCCTGTGAAGGCAAAGAAGAAAGTCTTATTCCTAGGAAAAAACATCTCAGAATTGTATTAATGATGAAAGCAGAGCTTCCTTGAGGCCTTGACTCAGAACGAAATCAAGTCAGGCCTATCTGATCTGCCTCACGGTTTAAAGTTTGCTCAAAACAGATACATACTCTTAGTAGGCACCATTGTTTTCAGGCACAAAGTGTTGCATTCTTTGCTTTCCTGTTACATCATGAGCAGCTGTATCCTACTCTTTCATTAATGACCAAATCTTAAAATATCCATCGTGATAACATCTGACAGCTGTTGATAGCAGCCATCTAGGGTTGGTGAATCAGCCTATGGGGGGGGGGGGTGGCAGTGGTGGATGAGAGACACAGGATTGCAAAGACATTTATTTACACCACCAGGATTACACAGAAAGCCTGTAAATATTCAGTCTCTCTATGAGTCAATGAAAGCTTGTAAATATTCAGCCTGTATGAGTCAATGAATGCCACAGCAGGATCTCCTATGAATCGCCTCACAAACATTATCTCCAGC
>NW_015394153.1:0-12594 GCF_001527695.2 Protobothrops mucrosquamatus
TCTCTTAAATATCAGAACTGAATAATGGAATAAAACAATGTGTTCAGTTTCCAAAACAAATTGCTAGTATACAGTACTTGAAATGTTAAACACTTTCATTTCACATCTCAGCAGCATGCCCTTTTAAGCTGCAAGTCTTTGTAATTTTGGAAATAACTCATGGAGTCCCTTTACTAACCAAATAAATATAATAATTTTTTCTTCCTTCACAATTCACTGTTACTTGTTGGTATCTCTACCAATGTTGCTGTCACAATAGATTAATTCCCACAGTTTAAAAGTGTAAGGTTTTTACCTCAGAATCCTAATAAGATCCCAATGAGACTCTGAACACGAGGAAACAATACAGCTTTATTCTTGATGAATTGTTCCCAATCTCCTGTCCCCGATACAGCGAGACAGAGGAGAAAAGGCACACACTAATAAAAAAAGTTTTTCCCTTTTATAGCTAATGCGCTTTCTCACACTAACAGTTCCTGCACAGCTAAAGATTTCTTTTCCTCGGAATACACATTTCCTTATCTATCAAGTTAAGCACAGCTTGTTACAGCTCTACACTCCGAATACACAATTGCTGGCATGCAGCCAGGAACTTTTCTCCTTGAGCAGTGCACTTAAAGTTACATCGAAGCTTTTCTTTCTTTGAGCAGTACATTTAAAGTTACAGCTAAACTTTTTCTCTTTGGTCAGCACAATTTTAAGTTACATCAAAACGAGGTACGGAAAGCAAGCAGGAAAGAACGAACAATAGCTGGGTTATACATAAAAGGTTATATTCTGGTCTCTTCAAAAGGAAACTTGCAGCATTTCCAATATATGTAATGATTCCAGAAATTAGTGGCTTGCAACCACTTAATATTTCAAGGTTTAAAAAGAACAAATAGGCTAAATTTAAGTACACTATTTGGGGGGGAAAACCAGTTCTAGGCTGTTCCATTTCCATCTGCAGTACTATCAAGGTTCTGTAAGGTCCAGCTTGAAAATAGTTGATAGGACTAAGCACAAATATATATTTCAAATTAAAGAGACTCAAGACAGGCAGTGTGATGTCCCCCAGAACTTTTGAACTACAATTCTACATTCCTTGACTATTCTGGCTTGCTTGAAGGGAGTTAGTCCCAAACATTTGAAGGATGTGAGATGGATCTACAGTAGCAATTCTAATTAGCAATAGCCATTCTTTTGCTTCGTTTTCTGGATGAGAAGACAAAGTGCCAGATTCACACTTAGAGCCTCCTGAATTCTACCCCAAAATGGGAAGGTATCTTTCTCAAGATGATCATACTTTGAAACCACAACCTATCTGTAACTTGATCATACCACTTTTAACTTCAATAAGTCATCATTCTTTGTGTAAGGGTGTCATGAGAAATTGGTTATTTTACAATAAAAATGGATGTTTCGTTCCTGGAGCATTCTGGTACATTTAAGAAGTAATCCATGGCTTCTTGTTACATTTGAATTAGAATACAGTCTATGCCCTAGAGCAGGGCTTTTCAACCAGTGGTACGGGTACCACCTGTGGTACATTGGCACCTGGCAGGTGGTACTCGACCATCCTAGAAAAGTAGTGGGGGAGGGGAATGAGCTGAACCCGTGGCAGCACCGCACAAGCCTGAATGAGAGATGGCTGGAGCTGCAGGGCTGTCAGGGCTCAGCGGAAGCGTCAGGATCAGTGCTTCTTCGGGGCTGTCAGGGCTCAGTGGAAGCGCCAGGATCAGCGCCAGGCTCCAGCTAGAGCTCAGTGCTGATCCTGGCGCTTCTGCTGAGCCCAGAAAAAGCGCCAATCAGCTGGAATGTTGTAGCATCTTCAGGGTCTTGTGATTTACATTCAGATGCTTGGCAATTGATTCATATTTATGACGGTCACAATGTCCCAGGGTCATGTGAAGTGACCAAAACCTGCTGCAACCACCCAGCAGACGGGGGGAATAAAAACCAAACACCCCCCACCCCACCCCCACTGCCAATCCTCAACAGAAATGCTCACAACAATGAAAACCTCGGACAGGAGGAAGAGCGCCGCCAGGTGGGCAGGCAGGTGTCTTGCTCGGGTGTGCCTTGGGGGGCACTTTTTCAGTGCCATTGTAACTTCGAACAGTCACTAAGTGAACTGTTGTAAGTCGAGGACTACCTGTACTTTATCACTTTTTTCCTTTTTTTTTTTTTGGTCATCAAGTTTTTGACACCTTGCTAGGCAACTGGTGGTACTCGGATATTGCCATATCCTAAAAGTGGTACAATGGGTGAAAAGGTTGAAAAGCCCTGCCCTAGAGCAGAGTTTCTCAACTTTGGCAGTTTAAAGATGTTTGGACTTTAACTCCCAGAATTCCCCATTAGCCAGTCCACACATCTAGATGCTGCCAAGTTTGGGAAATACTGTTCTAGAAAAATCAGAGTAGAGAACAAGTCCAGAAAAAACAGCAAGGAGGGCTATGGAAAGATTAAATCCATACTTACCTGAATATCATTCTGTTTTGTAGGTAGACCCCTCAGATTCAAATTCTTTATTTTGCTTTTCACAGCTTCACAGTCCAGATGGCTTGGCTAACCGAGTTGCAATCTAAAGAACAGAAATCAAATGAAGTAATATAAAATTGGTCTAAGATATTGTTTTCCCCTACAAGAAATCATATTACGTTGTGATAAAGTAGAGGCTAAATACACTCATTCCAAAGTAATTAAAAACATTTGAAAAATGTATATTTTTAATTGCCCTTGAGGACCATTTCTCTGCTCTTCTTGATATTGGATTTTTTTTTTGCTTTTTATTAATAAAGTAGTTGATTAGAATAGTTAATGATGGAATGTCCTCAGAATTTTTAAATGAAAACTGGAAAGTAACTATCTGATTTCTGCCATAACTGAGAGCTATTGTGTGCAGTCATATAAAATAAATAACTTAAAGCTAAAATGCAGTTCGGAAGTAAGCAATTTAGATTAATGACATTAAAGTTTTTTTCCCCAACTGAGACAGTTGCATAAATCATTGCTGAATGAAGAAGGCCATCAGAAAGTCAGATATCCAAAATGTTATTCATAAACTGAATGGGTTCAACCCAAAGCAATCTGAACAATGATTCCAGTTCAGTGATAAAATTATTTAAAATGTAAAGAACTGTTAACCTTTTGTTTTCTTTATCAAACCAGGCATGGCATGAGTAAGAGCAACTTGCAAGAACTGAGAAAATTGTGAAAGGAACTAAATGAATGTGGAGCTGTTTTCTGGCAGGACTCCATATGGGGTTTCAATATGACTGAATTGTGTTGTCAAGAAAACAGGATGAAAAGGTCTTAGGTCTCCCTGCTGTGTTATTTCTGTATAAAGGAAATGTGGCACTTTTAGGGCAATAATTGTTTGTGAGATCTGAAACCCAAGTATATAAAAGAGAGAAGTCAATTGGTTTTGACTGATTCTAGAGTCAAATCAAGTCTCCCAAGATATATAGAATAGAACAGAATATCTTTATTGTCATTGTGTAGCTCGCAACAAAATTAAGTATATATGTTGGTAAATGGGAATCCCACTGAACTAAATGCTGTGGCATTTGGATGTCAGAATAACAGGATAACAGAGTAGGAAAGGACCTTAAAAATCAGAACATCCACAACTTCTGTCCCTAAAGTTTTGGGTATCAATTGGCAATTTGGAAGCCTGCTGAAAGAAGATGATCTGGAAAACATTGTCACAGTTCTTCCAAAGCTTTCCAATTTAAGGAAAATGCAGTACAGTACCAGACAGGCAAAACAGAGAAAGGAAAACTGAGTGACTGATATAATCACCTTTGAATCACACAAAGCAATTTACCTGGTATTTCCAAGCACAGTCGTGGAGAGGGGAAGAGAGATGAAACCTGTAGCATAGGTGGTTCTCCCATCTCTGTTCATTTTGTCTCATCTGAGTAGATATATTTGAAGAGCTTTGGTGAAATAAAAGAGGATTTCTTTGTGTTTGTGTATTGAGAACCTCCTGATGAATTATCCTAACCCCTAATCTTTGCTCTTCCGATCAATTCTTATTCCAGTGAGTATGTTCCTAAAATGTTCAAGCTATCATTTATTTCACAAGGATGGCACATATAGCATTGACAAAGACAATAAAATAAGAAGGTGGAATCTTTCAGAAAGCCATCATTCAGGTTTTATAGTTTAGGGCCAGTTTTATTATCTCCTCAGTTTCCCTCCATGTACTTTCCAGTTGCATCTCCCATACCCAATGAAGCAAGACAACATGATAGAATAGAATATCTTTATTGTCATTGTGTAACTCACAACGAAATTAAGTGCTGTCCACAGTGCACACTGCACACAAGCAAAAACCACAAATAAGAACATACATTATATAAACACATCCTTCACACTCTATTCACCATTGCGCTGCCCCTAATATTGCACTTCAATGTTGCACTATACAGTGGTATTTAATATGGTTACAGCTCTGGGATAAAAACTATTTTTCAGCCTATTTGTCTTTGTTTTTATTATCCTGTACCATCTACCAGATGGTAAGAGTTCAAAAAATAATCCTCTGGGCAATGGTAATGACCCTCTGGAGTACTTTCCTATCTGTTACTGTGTAGTAAGCAAACCACACACAAATGCAATAGGTTAGAATGCTCTTTATGGAACAACAGTAGAAGGTCACCAGCAGTTTTTCATTCAGTTGTTGTTTCCTGAGAAGTCTCAAGAAATATAATCTCTGCTGGGCCTTCTTAACCAATGCTATAACATGAGTACTCCAGGTCAGGTCCTCCTTTATGATAATACCTAGAAACCTATAGCTTGCCACCCGCTCCACACAGTCTCTGCTGATGATCAGGGGCTGAATGTCTGATCTATTTCTCCTGTAATCTACTATAACAGTGGTGGCGAACCTATGGCACGGGTGCCAGAGGCGGCACTCGGAGCCGTCTCTGTGGGCACATGTGCCGTTGTCCCAGCCTTGCCTCCCCCTGTGACCCCCTCCTCACCAGCAGCCCCCCCATAGGAGAGTTGCCCCCAAGTGTGGCCCATGCGGAGCAGCAGAGCCAAGGACATGGCAGCCAGGCAGCGTAGACAAGACTCTGCCCTCATGCCCTATCGCGCACAGTTGATGCTGCAGGGCGCGGGGAGAGGGCGTGGCCGCCATGGCGCTGCTGGGCTGCCTGGGAAATCTGCGGTGGGCCCTGGAGGCAGTGAGTGGCCCTGTGGGCAGGAAGGGTGGGGTGGAGCGGGGCAGGGGTGAAGCGGGGGCGGGACCAGTTTTGGGGCACTCGATCTCTAAAAGGTTCGCCATCACTGTACTATAAGCTCCTTGGTCTTAGTTGTGTTGACAACCAAATTATTGTCTCTGCACCATAAGAGCCACCACTCCATCTCATCCCAGTAGGCAGACTCATCCCCCTTGGAGATAAGCTCCACCGCCATTGTATCATCTGCAAATTTAACAATAATATTGCTGGGATGAGTGGGGATGCAGTCATAGGTGTAGAGGGTGTAAAGTAGGGGGCTCAACACACAGCCCTGTGCTGAGCCTGTATTAAGAATAAGGGCTGAAGAGATATAGTTGCCTAATCTAACCCTCTGAGAGCAGCCAGTCAGAAAGTTCATAATCCAAAGGCAGATTGAATGTGAAAGTCCAAGATTGACAAGTTTAGACACTAGTGTGTATGGAAGAATTGTGTTAAATGCAGAGCTAAAATCCACAAAGAACATCCTTACATAGGTCCCCCGCTGCTCCAGATGAGTCAGAGCAGTATGGAGAGTGATGGTTATGGCGTCCTCTGTGGATCTTTTTGCTCTGTATGCAAACTTGTGACCGTCAAATGTGTATGGGAGGCAGAACATAATGTGCCTTTGGACCAGTTTTTCAAAACACTTCATGGTAATAGGGGTGAATGCCACTGGTCTGTAATCATTGAGACTGTTAATAAAGGACTTCTTTGGTAGTGGAACAATAATTTTTAAAAAACATCAATAATATCCAACGCTACCAACACCACTTTCAGTTCTTATTCTCAAAAGGGGCCATAAATTAGGATGACTAACACTGTTTCCAGACAAAACCTGGATTGAAGGTATAGACCAGGGGTAGGCAACCTTGGCTCTTTTATGACCCGTGGACTTCAACTCCCAGAATTCCTGAGCCAGTTGGCTCAGGAATTCTGGGAGTTGAAGTCCACGGGTCATAAAAGAGCCAAGGTTGCCTACTCCTGGTATAGACCAACTTTTGATTCAAAGGGCCCAAACCAGAACTACATCTTTCCCCCAGAGGAGATATTTGGGAATCCAGAGAAGGTTTGTTTGGGTCTTTTCAAGGAATATAATCACATCTCCCTCCTTTGAGTTGATCACAATCACTTCCTTTCTCAGTAAGGCATCTATAAGCTTTGAGCCTATCTTGTCAGTTCTGTTCAGTTTGTTGAACAAAGAGAGACTGAGCAAAGCTAATAATACGTTGATCTTTCAAAATACGTCTTCCTATTTCTTTCAAGCAAACAATCAAACAAAAACGTGACTGTTCCTTTTTGTTTTAAAGTTGCTTCTGCATTTACCAGTGCATCTTCTGGAAGTTTGACAGACATTATCTTCATAGGGTTATGCCTGAAAATGTCATCCCATTTTGTTAATTTTTAAAAATGTTATGGCTGTTGGTTGTTTTCTACATATTACTCAACAGAAAAGCTTTTTGTATTAACTGGAGGGAAATCAATGTGTTCCAAAGTAGCTTGAAATTGTCAGCCTATTGAGGAAGGCTAGATCAGGAAACAGACACCATGAATCGAGATGCACATTTAAGCAGATAGAGCAGGAATTGTAGCAGAGATTGACCCTAGAACTTTTGATATGCATCCATAAAAAAGGATGAAGGAGGAGAATGGATTTAAAGACAGCATAACACTTCAGAATCAGAATCAGAATAGAGCTGGAAGGGACCTTGCAGGTCTTCTAGTCCAATGCCCTGCTCAAGCAGGAGACCCTACATCCGTGGTGGCGAACCTATGGCACGCATGCCACAGGTGGCATGTAGAGCCCTCTCTGTGGGCACACGCACCATCGCCCCAGTACTAGGCCTTCAGCTGGGTTTTATAAAACCTTTTCACTTTAGGCCTCCGCCGCCTTGTGCAAAAAAAAAAAAAAAAGTTCAAACAATCAATCAATTTCAACTTCTCGCAGGAAAAAAAATCTCGCAAAGTTGTAATTGATTGATTGAACTTTTTAGTCCCACCCGGTCTGCTGTTACCACCGCAGCCTTGCCCACCCAATGGGCCACACCCACCCAATGGGCCACCTGAAGTTCATGGGCCATAAAAGAGCCAAGGTTGCCTACCCCTGGTATAGACCAACTTTTGATTCAAAGGCCCCAAACCAGAACTACATCTTTCCCCCAGAGGAGATATTTGGGAATCCAGAGAAGGTTTGTTTGGGTCTTTTCCACCCCTGGTATAGACCAACTTTTGATTCAAAGGCCCCAAACCCCAAACCGGCACCCGACGATACATAAGTGGGTTTTGGGTTGCAGTTTCTCTAAAAGGTTCACCATCACTGCCTTATACCATTTCACACAGATAGCTGTCCAGTCTTTTATCAGAAACCTCCAGTGATGAAGTATCTATAATGTCTGAAGGCAAGCTGTTCCACTAGTTAATTTTTCTCACTGTTAGGAAGTTTCTACTTAATTCCAGGTTGCTTCTCTCCTTGATTAGTTTCCATCCATTGTTTCTTGCCTTGCCTTCTGGTGCTTTGAAAAATAAGTTGACCCCCTCTTCTTTATGGCGGCCCCTCAAATACTGGAATACTGCTATCATGTCACCAGTCCTTCTTTTCTCTAGACTAGCCATCCCCAATTCCTGCAACTGTTCTTCATGTTTTTGTCTCCAGGCCTTTAATTATCCTAGTTGCTTTTCTTTGCACTTTTTCCAAAGTCTCAACTTTTTTTTTTAATGGGGTGACCAAAACTGGATGCAGTATTTCAGGTGTGGCTTTCCTAAGGTTTTATAAAGTGGTACTAATACTTCACATGATTTTGATTCTATGCCTCTGTTTATACAACCAAGGAGTGTATTGGCTTTTTTGGCTGCTGCCGCACACTGCTGGCTCATATTTAAGTGACCTCATGAACCTGTATAAAAAGCCCAAGAAAAGGAAAAGATAGGAAGAAGCTTGTATAGTAAAGAAAGATCAAGATCATGAAATCAGCTCTGTATGTTTAAGCTAAATGAAAAATGATGGGGTTAATCTGAACCATTTTGGGTTTTTTATAAAGGAAAGGAAAAAAGGGGGAATCTAACAGGGTAAGCTAAGTGTCATATTTTTTCTTTCTAATGTAGTCCTCCACAGGGACTCTGTGCGAGGGATTTCACCATTTATACAATTCTAGTAATTGGAAAGGATAGCTTTATTATGCTTTCTTCCCACTAGGTTTGCTTAATAAATTGGGCACTTGGGAAGCAATCAATCATTGTCACATAATGAGTGTGAGCAGTCATAATTTAGGAACCATTAATCATACAGTAAATGTTAATGCTAAAAAGAGACAGAGCAAGAAGCTCATGCTGTGTCTTATCAAGCAGCCCCCCCCCCCAGCACTAACTAAGAGATTTGCTAAACTGTTGCAAGGTTGAATTGAGTGCAACATTTGCATTGTGTTGCTTTTTGAGATAAGTTGATGCAATTAGAAGAAGGAAAAGTGAGAAAAATTATTTAATCTCTTGTAAATTCAGAGGGGAGCGTCTATTATTACCCAGCCAAAATAACATCTCTTTCCCATGATAAAAGTATTATAACAGGTTTGAAAGAAATTCAAAGTTTGGACAAGAAAATAGAGTTTTGGAACAAACTAGGCACCATCTAAACTAGAGCAATAGGGCCTATCCAATAAGATGCAGACAAGTAAGGTATTGTACTTAGGTAGGAAAACCCAAATGAAAAGAAGGTTGACTTCATCTTCAATTCAACAGAGGGAAGACAAGAAGCAACAGGTGGAAGATTATCAGAGAGAGATCTTATCTGGGACTAGAGAGAAGATTTCTGACAGTGGGAGCAATTAACCAGTGGAACAGCTTGCCTACTAGAATTGTGGGTCCTCCATCACTGGAGGTTTTCAAGAAAAGATTGGACTACCATTTGTCTGGGATGGTATAAGGACTACTGCCTCGGGCAGGGAGTTAGTTTAGAAGACTTCTAAGGATCCCCTGGACTGCAAGACAATCAACCAGTCAGTCCTAGAGGAGATCAACCCTGACTGCTCTTTAGAAGGCCAGATCCTGAAGTTGAAACTCAAGTACTTTGGCCACCTAATGAGAAGGAAGGACTCACTGGAGAAGAGCCTAATGCTGGGAAAGATTGAGGGCAATAGAAGAAGGGGACGACAGAGAATGAGGTGGCTGGATGGAGTCACTGAAACAGTAGGTGTGAACTTAAATGGACTCCAGAAGATGGTAGAGGACAGGAAGGCCTGGAGGAACATTGTCCGTGGGGTTGCAATGGGTCGAACACGACTTCGCAACCAACAACAACAACAAATGATTTTTCAGCCCTATAATTTTAAGTAATTCTAAGGACTTAACAAATCAAAACTGCTTAGCTTCAGCTGCATGTGGGGAAGGCCGGCTCTTGCTGAAATAATAGCCTGACCTTCAAGCCAAGTGGCTTGTGCCTGCCTATGAAAAGTTCTTAAGCCCCACTAACACCACAACTGCAACCAATTCCTATGGATGTGGGGGTTTTGCTGGAAAAATACTGTCCTGGTGGAAAAGCAGGAATAAGCCTTCCACTCAGAGGAGGGGGAAGGCTCAGATAGCAGTTCTAGATATATCTTCTTAAAGGTAAGCCACACTCAAATTATGTTCAACAGACTTCTAAAAAGGTCTATATAGATTTGTAAAATATTTTATAATATGTCAGGAAATATCTGTGAGGCAGGGCATTTTATTTAAGGGCATTTTCCACAATCAATGCAGGATCTATGTCCAAAGACTCAAACAGGGCTAAATTGTCCAGGTAGCTTTCTGTATGACACAAGGTAACCCCAGAAGGACACTATGTAAGTTTCATACCTGTGTTATTCCAACCATGTCCCTTTAGATTTCCAAGAAATGCTTTTGAAGCTGTCATTTGGGCACTCTTTGACTTCACCAGATTGTTTCTTTCTCAGCCTGGTTGGTGATCGTTCTTTAGAGCAGTGGCTGTTTCTGGGTGTGTCTGGATTACGTGTGCTTCAAATTGCAGCTTCAGGGCAGAATTGAGCAGAGAAGATGGCCCACAGAAGATGCTCATCAAAGAAGATGAAAATGAAGAAAAACAAAGAAACTCTGAGCCACCTAGGCCAGGCATCTCCAAACCTGAACACTTTAAGATTTGTGGACTTCAACTCCCAAAATTCCTCAGCCAGCCATGCTGGCTGAGGAATTCTGGGAGTTGAAGTCCACAAGTCTTAAAGCGGCCATGTTTGAAGACCTCTGGCCTAGGGAAACAAATGATTCCCTGCTCTTGTTCACTTGATACAACCGTGCAAGTCATTTCCCCTGGATAGGTTCCATCATGAGTACAGTGCACCCTCCTCACTGCTGTGGTCAAGGGGGACAGCAACATGGGCCAATAGTACATAATTCATACTAGACAACATGGGAAAGACTGGGAGGGCTTCTCAATTTTCCCCCAATGTTTCACTTCTCATAAGGATATTCAGAGCAGGAGTAGAGTCCCCAGAATCCCTATGGCAGCCTCAAATCTTCTGGAGCTGCTTTAGGATTTTGTCTCTATTCTGGCAACTGAACCAGAGGGTTCACTTTCTCTCAGTGCTGTCATTGCTATATGGAAGACACAGCTGACTCAGGCAGTTAGTTCAGCTCCAAACAGCCTTGGGATTGAAATAGATGAGCACAACAGTTATTGGAGTCTGGAATTACAGTGCTACAGCTATTAAGAACATGTTACCTTTCTAATCCCTTTTCACTTTCTGCACCTTGTTTTGGAAAAATGCTACTCCCTGGTTAAAAGAGGAACAAACACCCATTTAAATCCTGCCCGCTATTTACCCAGCTCATGCTGCTGGAAGCTGTGCTAGAGATATCTTTCCAGTCAGTGGCTGATGTAGCAAATAAAGAGGATGACCTTGATGGACAGAGAGAAGATATATTATTCAACATGGCCTAAGTTGAAGCAATGTGGGAGGATTACAAAAACCTCTTAGACAGACACCCCCTCTCCCAAATTCACATGAATATAGCACAGGGAGGAGGGAAGCACAATCAGAATTGCAAATTTAGATTACCACAGCCTATCTAAATAAAAGTAGTTTTTAGCCTACTTATTAGCCTTATTTAGCCTTATTTCTTAGCCTAGTCTACTTTGAATGGTTGACAACCTACTAATGATCTTTCTTCCTAAGATACCAGAGGATGAATGAACCAATGATGCTTCACATTAGATTATTGTCTTCCGTTGAATTGTAGCTTCACCTTCTGCCATCCTCCAAAACTTTCTAACAGGAGTGAAAATTCTGTAACTATTCCAGCTGTATTTATTTTTATTTGGGTTGGGTAATTCTTCAAGTACCACTGAAATAATACATTACATCACTGGTACTCTGCCTATGCACCATACGAGATACGAGTATTCTGGGAAAATTTAGGAAGTTACCAATCTATTAAGGCACTACTGTTTAACTTATGATTGTCCTTCAGTCTATTGCCGCTTAGCTTACTCCAGCAGAGTATTGTACAACTTAAGCAAGAGTCCAGATTCACTGTAGATACGCTAGACTAGGAAAGATAGACTAAGCAATATCTTTAACTTCTTAGAGAGAAATCAAAAAGAATTTGCTTCAAAAGTGCAGAATTCTCTGTGTGAGCTTGTATCTCTGAGAAATTGCCAAGTTAAAATAGATGAAACTATAGCTTTTCAGGCTATGAAGTCAGGAATAATAATGACAATATACTGTATCCTGGGAAGTGTTTTTCAGTGAATTAGAAGCATTCCTCATGAGAAACTCAAAAAAGTGACGTTCTGTAAAAGGAGTAAATTAATTTCTCCTTTTAGCTGAAATAATGTGAATTCTACATATTATGAAGAAGTGGGAGAGAACAGCAGCAAGTTTAGTCCAGATCAGAATAATAATCTGCTGGATGAATCAAAACCCAAAAGGAGCTCCTATCATACCGCTTGCGCATCCTTAAACTCTACTAGGAATTACTCCACCTCTTTGACAGGGTGAAATTTTGGGTCCTGTCATAACCAATCTTTATTTCAAACAATGATGGTTCTTTGTTTTCCCCAAATGGTTTCTTTCGCACCATTATTTTCTACATTTTCTTTCTTTCTTGTTTTGATAATAAAATATCAGTCCTTCTGAATTTTCCAGTCACTACCTGGAATTTATTCTCACGGAGGTATCTTCCCTTGCACATACATAGAGCATTACTTCAATTAATCAAATTACTTCTTCAGACACTTGAAAGAAAGCTACATATGGTGACAAGTGGTTCACGGGACTCCTTTTTTTAAAAAAAAATTAAGAATCTATTTCTTTGAGGAAAATGTTTGCTTGATATCAAAAACTTCAAGACTGTAGTTTCTTGATGCTTACATTGATAATTACAATTTATAATCAGT
>NW_015394154.1:0-3954 GCF_001527695.2 Protobothrops mucrosquamatus
TTTGTTGTAAAAATACTGCAATTGAAAAACCAAACTTACTGATGCTGGGAAAAGTCATTTTATATACACCTAGGCCAGGGGTAGGCAACTTTGGCTCTTTTATGACTCGTGGACTTCAATTCCCAGAATTCCTGAGCCAGCAGGACTTCTGGGAATCGAAGTCCACGAGTCATAAAAGAGCCAAGGTTGCCTACCCCTGGCCTAGGCTTAAGTACATTTCTTTTTGCAGTTTTTCGCTGCAATTTTTATTGCAAATGCCAAGTCAAACAGACAACTTGTCCTTTCCAGCTGTCCCACTTTCTCCTTTGCATGTTCGGATCTGTCGAACCTAAATGAAGGTGCCTTTTCACATTATATTTCAATTATTTTGAATATGCCCCTCCCCTTTGGGAAAGGTCTATCTATCTTCTCCTTTCTGCTGTGATCTGCTTTCTGAAATGAAACAGTGGCCTGCTATAGCCACCTAGTGAGAAAAAATGGAAAATGCAGGTTGTGTTATCCGTGTAGAAATCTTCCAAGCACCAGGTTGAACTAAGTATAGACCATTACATATTTTAAGTATAGAGTCCAGTGTTTCTCAACCTTGACTACTTTAAGATGTGTGGACTTCAATTCCCAGACTTCCTAGATGAGCATGCTGGCTGGGAAGTTCTGGGAGTTGAAGTCCATACATCTTAAACTAGTCAAAGTTGAGAAACGCTGGTATAGACCATTGCATATTCCACGCTCAGGGAGAGCGTCAGATGGAAAGAGCAGGCTGATAAGCGTAGTCCAACATATCTGGTATCAAGTTTCAAAAAGCTTTTCTCAGGAACACTTGTCAATCAGTGGATGATGCTAAGCTAATGGAGCATCTAGTGCAGGAGTTTTCAAACTTGGCCCTTTTATGACTTGTGGACTTCAACTCCCAGAATTCCTCAGCCAGCGTGCCTGGCTGAGGAATTCTGGGAATTGAAGTCCACAAGTCATAAAAGGGCCAAGTTTGAAGACCCCTGATCTAATGAGACCCCTGATCTAATGAGAGTTCAACATTTATATGGAGCCACTGGGTGAGATCATCCGTGGTTTCGGGGTGGAGTTTCATCAGTACGCAGATGACACCCAGCTGTACATCTCCACCCCGGACCACCCCAATGATGCCGCGGAAGTGATGTCCCACTGCCTGGAGGCCGTGCGAGTCTGGATGGGGAGGAACAGGCTTCGACTCAACCCGTCCAAGACCGAGTGGCTGTGGTTTCCGGCGTCACGTCATAGCCAGTTGGCTCCATCTCTGGCTATTGGGGGTGAGTCATTAGCCCCCGCGGAGAGGGCCCGCAACCTGGGCGTCCTCCTGGATGCTCGGCTGTCTTTAGACGATCATGTGACGGCCGTGGCCAGGGGGGCTTTTCATCAGGCTCGCCTGATACGCCAGTTGCGCCCCTTTCTGGATCGGGACGCCCTACGCACGGTCACTCAAGTCCTCGTTTCCCGCCTGGACTATTGCAACGCTCTCTACATGGGGGTCCCCTTGAGGTGCACCTGGAGGCTCCAGCTAGTTCAGAATATGGCCGCACGGGGGATTTTGGGGGCCTCTAGATACTCCCATGTAACACCTCTCCTGCGCGAGCTGCACTGGCTGCCGGTGGCCTTCCGGGTGCGCTTCAAGGTGTTAGTAACAACTTTTAAAGCGCTCCATGGCAATGGACCTAGGTATTTGCAAGACCGCCTCCTACCAAATATCTCCCTTCGACCAGTCCGCTCCCACAGAGAGGNCGCCTCTTCCGCCGAGCCTTGAAAACCCATCTATTCCATGCGGCCGGCCTGGCGTAGTTTTGATTGGGCTTTGCTAGGGGTTTTATATGGGGTATTTTAGAGCAGGCTTTTTATTCAATATTTATTGTGATTTTTATTATTGCCTGTTCACTGCCCTGAGTCCCGTAAGGGAGATAGGGCGGTATATAAATTTAAATAAATAAATAAATACTGAGTTTCCTCTTAGTGTAGAACGGGAGGACCCATTCCACAGGGTATGGAAGAAGCATCTCTGGTGGTCATGTGCTGGGCGCTTAGTAGCCCAACAGGTTGCTATGAAACTATGCCGGCCATTTGGCCACTGAACTCCTCCAGAAGCTGTGGATGCTCCAACACTGGAAGTTTTTAAAAAGAGACTGGACAGCCATTTGTCTGACATGTTATAGGGTTTCCTGCCTGAGTGGGGGGTTCCAACTATTATTATTATTATTATTATTATTATTATTATTAAACAACTCTACTACTCCATGGTCATTTATGCTGTGCCAGCCAGAGAGCCAAACACCTTTCCAGTGCACCTATAATCTTTTCTCTTTTTTGGCAAGTTCAGGATGAGCTCTTCCCATTGATACATAGAATTAAAGACTCCAGAGTCTCCATGTGCTTTTTTATTAATGTGTCAAAGTGAGACCTATGGTCTTTTTTAGGGTATAATAATTTTAGATAGATTTCAATATTTGTAGCTCAGGGTTGAACTGTGGGGGTCCTTGGTGCTCTCTGAATCTGGTGCAGATGTTTCAAACAAGGTAACAGTTAAGTTAAAAGATAAAAAATACTTTTGGAGTCTAGAGACCACAAATTACTTTGTTGCTGACATAGATTATTGATTAGAAAAACTAGATCTAATACTTTTTTTCCCCATCGAAATTCACTGAACTCCTGAAATCTATCTGTGGACATGGAAAGGAACCTTGTTTCAGACAAGTTCAACCATCATGAACACCTGATCAAAACTGAAGGCAGGGCAAGAAGCAACGGGTGGAAACTAAGCATGGAGAGAAGCAACCTAGAACTAAGGAGAAACTTCCTGACAGTTGGAACAATTCACCAGTGGAACAACCTGCCTCCAGAAGCGGTGAATGCTCCAACACTGGAAGTTTTTAAGAAGAGACTGGACAGCCATTTGTCCGAAATGGTATAGGGTTTCCTGCCTGAGCAGGAGGTTGGACTAGATGACTTCCAAGGTCCCTTCCAACTTTACTATTATTATTATTATTATTATTATTATTATTATTATTAAAACTATACTTAAGTATAATTGTAAGTATAAGTAAGCTGGGACAGACAGGTGAAGCCTCCCCAGGTGTGAAAAATAGACCTGCAGGTGTGCAACACAGTTCTTACATATGGATGGTGAGAACATTTAGCAGGGAGAGATTGCAGAGAAAAAAAAATCTGAATTTCATGTCTGCATCTGGGTGCTCTTTACTTCCCCCCCCCAAGTAGAATATTCTTATAAAATTGGGGAAAGGATGGGAATTACATGGCAACCATTTGACCAGGGTAATTTAAAGACTCCTCCTTTGAACAGGGGAGGTAGACTAGAAGACCTCTAAGGTCCCTTCCAACCCTGTGACTCTATGTTAAAATTATACTACCCTCTTCACTTCCAAAGCTTCAAGAAACCAATTGGTGAACATTTTATCCAATGGCAGAGGGTCCTGATAGAGGGAGGTGGGGAGGCTGGCTGATGCTGGGATTCTATTGAATGCTGCATCTTTGCTCAGGTGTAATCAATACGGGATGCAGGTTAATTAAATTTTGTGTTCAAAAAAGGTGCTACTAGATTCCTTCTGCTATTTTTGTAGTGCTACTCACATTTTTATGATCACGGGAAGTATTAATATCACTTTACAATGCCTTGGTAAGGCCACACTTGGAATACTGCATCCAGTTTTGGTCACCACGATGTAAAAAAGATGTTGAGACACTAGAAAGAGTACAGAGAAGAGCAACAAAGATGATTAGGGGACTGGAGGCTAAAACATATAAGGAAAGGCTGCTGGAATTGGGTATGTCTAGTTTAATGAAGAGAAGGACGAGGGGGGACATGATAGCAGTGTTCCAGTATCTCAGGGGCTGCCACAAAGAAGAGGGAGTCAAGCTATTTTCCAAGGTGCCTGAAGGCAGGACAAGAAGCAACGGATGGAAACTAACCAAAGA
>NW_015394154.1:7921-9433 GCF_001527695.2 Protobothrops mucrosquamatus
TTGACCAAAACTTTAGATATAAGCCTCGCCTTTTGTCTCTTACGTATCTGGTGAGCCAACCATCTCCCCGGTTTATTTGCGTTAGCAAATGTATTATGTTTAATATACTTCAAATTGGTGGCCACCTGATCAGCAATTAGTAGGTTAAATTGGTCTTTAAGCATTTTAATAGAGTTTTTTAAGTTAATGTCTGTTGGTCGTTGTAGTAATAATTTCTCCTTAATCCGAATTTCTTTTTCCAAGTTAAGTCTAGTCTGTGTTTGCTTGCGTTTGTAGGCATAGATGGCTTCTCTGACCCCTCTTTCAAACCAGAGGGGGAGGGATATGACATCTCCAGTCTACAACACAGTCCTTTCAACAGTTCCAAGAAGGCCCACACCCATTTGCACCACTCAGGTGACCCTGAAGACACAAATAAGCCTCCAAGGGCTTCAATGACTCTCTAAAAGAAGGCAAATGACCAGCTGTCTGCAAGGAGTATAAGTCCTTCCATTCTCCACCATCCAGTCAGAGCCAAAGAACCTTCTTGGATGAGAAGCGAAATGTCTTCAAAGAAAAACAAGAAAGTCCAGTTGCCTCGTGAAAAAGCATCTTTGGGACAACCATGACCTGGATGGCTGAGAATCTCCATAGACATATTGCAACTTTATGACTTGTGGACTTCGACTCCCAGAATTTCTGAGCCAGCCATGCCACTCGGGAATTCTGGGAGTTGAAGTCATAAAGTTGCTATAGTTGTCACCCCTGTTCCAGAGTCAAACTCCAGAGAGGATGTCAAAATGTGCAAGAGGGGAAGAAAACACCGTTGGCTTGTACACTTACGGACAGGCCATGCCTGGTTTGTTTCCAATCTAGTTATTCTGAAAGCCTGCTTTTCCTGAAGAGCAGGTCTAAAGCGCTTTAAGTAAATGAACTAAATTAATTAAAACCACCATCGCTATAAACTTAAACAGGGGAACAATTTTATTGCTAAAATGGAGTGGCTGTTGTTAATTAAGAAGCAGGAAAATTAGCAGGAAACTTTAAACAGTCTCAAGAGGTTTCTTAGTGGTTGGTTTTGGCTGGCATCTTATCTGAGGGGCAGTATAATGTAATGGTTAGAGAGTTATATCTTCACTGGGGGGAAAATATTTCCTTTTGGACTAAGTGTGAATGAACTAGACATTTGTTTACATATAATCTGGATCCAACTGGACAAAGAAATTATGTTGGGAAGAGTTAGCGGTAAAAGGAAACCAGGTCACCAAGGAACACAATACCATCCAAGCTGACACCCGCCAGAGCATAGAAAAACTCAAAGAAGCAGTGCAAGATCAGAAGATGTGGAGAGACCTGGCCCACAGAATCGCTAAAAGTCGGACACAGTTGAATGGATAGCAGCATCGTCAATCTGGATCCACAAATCCTATTACCAGCACTGGTTCTCTCTGTCCCTAGAATTTTATGTCCCTGATAATTATACTAATAATAATTATACTAATAATTATACTAGGAAATCTGGTAGTTCTAAAA
>NW_015394154.1:10538-14344 GCF_001527695.2 Protobothrops mucrosquamatus
TGACATCATGATCCATAATGTATTTTGTCACTGCCCCACTTTTTACCCCCTCCAGCATCCTAGATTTGTACAGGCAGTCCCTGACTTATGACCACAATTGGGATTAGAATTTTTGTGGTTAAGCAAGGCGATGATTAATTTTGCCCAATTTTATGGGTTGTTTTTTTTGGCCATGGTTGTTAAATAAATCCTTGCAGTTGTTAAGTGAATCTGGCTGTTGTTAACTGAATCTGACTTCCCCGTTGACTTTGATTGATTGTAAGAAGATGGCTATGAAGGTCACATGAAGGATGCTGCAATTGATCATAAATATAGGTAATTCTTGACTTACAACAGTTGTCACATTTAGTGGCTGTTCAAAGTTTTAACGACACTGAAAAAAGTGACTTAGGACCATTTTTCACACTTATAATCGTTGCAGCATCCCCATGATCACCTGATTTACATTTGGATGCTGGACAACCGGTTCATATGTATGACAGTTCCAGTGTCTCAGGATCACGTGATCATCTTTTGCAATCTTCTGACAAGCAAAGTCAATGGGAAGATTCACTTAACAGCCGTATTATTAAATTAACAACTGTGGCAAGAAAGGTCGTAAAACGGGGCAAAACTCACGTAACATATTTCTCATTTAGCAACATAAATTCTAGGCTCAACGGTGGTCATACCTCGAGGACCACCTGTTCATACTGGTTGCCAAGAGCCAAAATTTTGATCGCATGGCCATGAAGATACCGTAACAGTAGTGTGAGAACTGGATGTAAGTCACTTTTTTCAGTGCCACGGTAACTTCCAACGGTCGCTAAACGAATGGCTGTAAGTTGAGAGCTACTTGTATTTCGTTCTATTGCTGCAAAACCACCTCAAACGACTTTTGCAAGCAGAAAAGGACACGGCACAACAAATAAATCAGTTCCTGTAGGTGTAGGTGTTGGTGTGCGGGTACAATCCTTAGATTGTTTTAAAATTTTTACCCTGCAGTTTGTCTGGCCTGCTAACAAAACCGTGGATAATTTTTGTGGACCAGCGTAGCCTGTTTGTCTGGTATGTGGCAGCTTGGACTGGAGAGCCTCGTCATGGTGCAGCATCTGCTGTTTGCTCCCCGCATGCCACCAACAGTGGCTGCCGAGGAAGGTTTCTTGTTTCCAATGGAATTCTAGCCATCCGCACTAATCTTTTGAGCGGCTTTGATGTCCCTGTGAATCTGCGCCTTTGTCCTCTTCCAGGGGCCTCTTTCTCGCAAGGGATCCTTCTGGGCTTCCAATCTTTTACGGCAAGAGACTCCTTTCTGTAGAAAGCGCCACGCCAGAGGCCCCCCCACCCCCCGTTTGTTACCTTCTCTTCTTCGCTTCTTTTCGCCGGCATGCAGAGGCAGGCGTTGCAAGAAAAAGAAAAAGCAGCCTTGTTGGAAAAAAAATTATTGTGGGTCTTTTCCAGTTGTGTTTGCGCCCAGCACCCTCCTAGTCAATCGCTGTATCCAGATCCAAATAATTAATCTCCAAACCAGTTAATTGGCAAGAAGGGATAAAGGGCAGGCAAAACCAGAAAGAGAGAGAAAGATGAACAAAAGGCAAGGATTTCTATTTTCTAAACGTCTATATCAAAAGGACACAGAGCTTTCCAGTCATTGGAAAGAATCCTGTGAGTAATTAGCAAAATTAACCCCAAAAGGAGGGGGCCTTTTTTTTAATGCATAATGGCAGCCGAACAGAGATGGAAAGTAGGCCACCAGGTGATCCCTCCTTTATCTTGAATGAAGAAAATTATTTGTGGATGGGATGATGTGTCCAACATTCCTCTTCTCATCAGCTCAGTACACCAAATTATGCACTATGATGAATTGTGCCACCTGGGTCATTTCATGCTATAAATCCCAATGCTTCTCACGGCCTCAGGAAATAATGCATGTTGCACCATGTCCTTCATTGGTCACTTCCGTTTTATTTGCCCTCTTTCTTTCATGTCTTTTGAACAGTGCAGTTCAAAGTCTGCATATTTCATACCAGGTCTATCTTTGGG
This sequence comes from Protobothrops mucrosquamatus, assembly GCF_001527695.2. NCBI lineage: Eukaryota > Metazoa > Chordata > Lepidosauria > Squamata > Viperidae > Protobothrops > Protobothrops mucrosquamatus. The sequence goes on from NW_015394154.1 coordinate 12,561, forward strand.
CGTGCAGTTCTGATACTTCCCATGTCCTGGGATGAGTTCTTCTGTTCTGAAGTGTAGCAGTATCTGTGCAGCCCAAGTTTCCTGCATGCTGGTTCAGCAGCACAGGATTTTTACAATCCTGGGTTGTATAAATAGAGGCATAGAATCAAAATCATGTGAAGTATTAGTACCACTTTATCAATCCTTAGTAAGACCACAGCTGGAATATTGCATCCAGTTTGATGAGACTTTGGAAAAAGTGCAAAGAAGAGCAGCTAAGATAATAATAATAATAATAATAATAATAATAATAATAATAATAATAATAATAATAATAATAATAATAACCTACAAATAGAAATAGAAAGACTGTGGCAAAAGCAAGCAAAGGTAGTACCAGTAGTAATAGGTGCCTTGGGTGCAATCCCAAAACAACTGGAGCACCACTTGAACACCATTGGCATTGACAAATTCGCTATTAGTCAATTGCAAAAGGCGGCCTTACTAGGAACTGCTTCCATCCTGCGACGATATCTGTAATACCATCAAGCATCCACATTTGCCTATCCCAGGTCCTGGGTAAGGACTCGATAGGTAGACAAAATGCCAAATCCAGTCTGAACATCTGGCTGACTGTGCGATGATCCATACTGATGATGATGATGATGATGATGATGATGATGATGATGATGATGATGATGATGATGATGATGATGATGATGATGATGATAAAGTTGGAAGGGACCTTGGAGATCATCTAGTCCAACCCCCGGTGGCAGGCAGGAAACCCTATACCATTTCAGGCAAATGGCTGTCCAGTCTCTTCTTAAAAACTTCCAGTGTTGGAGCACTCACAACTTCTGGAGGCAGGTTGTTCCACTGGTTAATTGTTCTAACTGTCAGGAAGTTTCTCCTTAGTTCTAGGCTGCTTCTCTCTTTGGTTAGTTTCCACCCATTGCTTCTTGTCCTGCCTTCAGGTGCTTTGGAAAATAGCTTGACTCCCTCTTCTTTGTGGCAGCCCCTGAGATATTGGAACACTGCTATCATGTCACCCTTTGTGACATGATCAAGGGCCTGGAGACAAAAACATATAAAGAACCTTTGCAGGAATTAGGTATGGCCAGGCTAGAGAAAAGAAGGACTAGGGGGGACACGATAGCAGTATTCCAGTATTTCTGGAATTCTATCTGTAAATATTGGGATTGAACTTGAGGTTATTGCATACATGCCCTTTGAGAAATGATAGCAGTGTTCCAATATTTGAGGGGCTGCCACAAAGAAGAGGGGGTCAACTTATTTTCCAAAGCACCAGAAGGCAAGACAAGAAACCATGGACGGAAACTAATCAAGGAGAGAAGCAACTTGTGAGAACACTTAACAGAACAGCTTGCCTTCAGAAATTTTAGGTGCTTCATAACTGGAGGTTTTTAAGAAAAGACTGGACAATCACCCACCTGAAATGGTATATAGTCTCCTGCTTGAACAGGGGGTTGGACTAGAAGACCTCCAAGTTATTATTATTTATTATTATTATTAATTGCATTTATATCCTGCCCTTCTCCTTTCGGACTCAGGGCGGCTGACAAATTAGATAAAAAACTAACATATATACATATTATACCTAATTAAAAATTTAATTAAAACGAAATATTTGAAAATGTCCAATTAAAAGTAATTAAAACCCCTATAAAATCCCCTAGGCCAGTCCCGCTTGCTGGAACAACCACGTCTTGAGGGCGCGGCGGAAGGAAGGGAGATCAGGGATCACCCTGATCTCTGGGGGCAGTTCGTTCCAGAGGGTGGGA
>NW_015394155.1:0-9523 GCF_001527695.2 Protobothrops mucrosquamatus
TAGTTCCATGACACCTCACTCTTTTCTCCCCAGTGCAAAAATTTACAGATAAAATTCATTTTTCTGCCTACATTCCAGGCATCAAAAAATCCATCCTGAAACCACAGGAAGTATGTTGAATGTTACCAACAACCATATTATTGCTGTGAAGCAGGAATCATCATGTTTGATCTGTCATAGTAACAAGAAACAGGTCTAATTGTAGAGAGGTAGGTTGGGTTAGGGAGATAGCTAGATGAATCCATCACTTAGAAGGGATGTGGTGAATGAAAGCTGTTGGTTGCACAGCACTGGTGAGGTTTTTTTCCCCAAGCCACTGATTCTCAAAGTAAAGTCCATAGACAAGTCTACAAGGTAGTTGTCTGCCATGACCCATTTCCCCAACATAGGCCTCTAGACTGCTTCAGTCCCAATCTCAAATGATAATTATTTTTGTGTTGCAAATGCTTTAAAATAGAAGGTATGGAAAGTTAGACAAAATTGCAATTACAAAAAGTATTTTATTCACCATCAGGTAATCCCTCTCCTGCTCTTAATGTCAAAAAAGTATGTGGGTGGAGGATGGTTTAACTGGGGGGGGGGATATCTCTACTTTTTTCCAAGTGCTTATATAGTATTTCACAATTGCATAAGGTCTGAGATACATTGATTTAAGCACTATAGCAAATAAATCATTTACTAATAACTGTATGCCTCTGTGAGATTAACCTCCAAAGAATCAGCAGGGAACAGCTTCTTACCAAAATGGATATAACTAAGAATATCTTTTGCATATGCATGCATCCTCATTGGTAAAATTTGCAGCACTACAATCACATGCCATGATGCATATCAAACATGATTCTGTTGTTCCTCCAGGAAAGGAGAGAGTTTGGTGGCTGTTGGAAGGCTTACCATTCTACCTCAAAAGTGTGGCCATTAACTAATGTAACTGTCAACTTGACACGATAAAGCAAAAGTTGAATGACACTATAATGTTCTCTATAGTTTGAAAACAAGGCCAGCCCTACCATGAGGCAAAGCAGAGCAAGCACCACAAGCAGTAGATGTGAAGGGCCATGATTGCAAATTTAATGTATTCTGTTTTTAAATGGTTGTACTTTTTTTTGGTTCTTCTAATGTTTCTTTTAATTATTTCTAAGTTAAAGGTGCACAGTGGCCTAGTGGTTAAGACACTGGGTTGTTGATTGGAAGGTTGGAAATTTGAGACCCAAGCACCATGTGACAGGGTGAGCTCCAATTCTTGCCACTAGCAGTTTGAAAACATGTAAATGCAAGTACATATACAGGTACCACTTTGGTGGGAAGGTAACAGCATTCCATGCCCCTCAACAGAACTGGACAGGGGAAACCTTTACCTTTTTTTAAGCTGCACATATATGAGATGGGTAAGTATTAAATTTGAAAAATCAATCATTCAATCAATCAATCAGGGCAGCCTGCTGGCAGATTTCTATGACTGTGAATTCTGAGACAACTGAATAGTCTCACATCCTATTCCATGCCTTTAAAATTATCTGGTTTCCTAAAGGATGGTTGGAAGAGACCATCCTATAATCAAATTCAAAACAAAATTCAAGTGCTAGTAAATTTGTTCTCTATATATAGGTTTTAAGGTGGTTCTTTTGCTCTAGCCAGAAATATCTATTATATTCTGCTAGAAGGCACCATCATTTTTTAACTTTTAAATGTTTTATTGATAAAACATAGCAACTGGAGTATATGATGAAGTATACCCTAAAACAGTGATGGCGAACCTTTTAGAGACCGAGTGACCAAAAACCACCTCGCCCCTTCCCCGTCCCCATCTCTCCTGCCCGCAGGGCCACCCACCGCCTCCACGGCCCGCCACAGCAGATCGCCCAGGTGGCCCAGCAACGTCATGGCGGCCACACCCTCTGTCCGCGCCCCACAGCATCATCTGAACACGATGGGGCACGAAGGCAGAGTCTTGTCCTCACTGCCCGGCTGCCATGTCCTTGGCTGCGCTGGTCCACGCAGGCTGCGCCCTAGGCAACTCTCCTCCAGGGGGGCTGCTGGTGAAGAGGGGGCCATGGGGTGGTGGGACTGGGGCGATGGTGTGCATGCCCACAGAGAGGGCTCTGAGTGCCGTCTCTGGCACGTGTGCCATAGGTTCGCCACCACTGCCCTAAAACATAATATTGCTAATATTATAAAAGATATACAAAATAATAATTAATTAAGTGGTGTTTGAAGAAATAAGATATATACCATAAAATATTAATTTAGAACTAGCTCAGTCCTTGATATTATTAACATATTATTAAATGTAGCTATATAGACCATCTGTTACTCCATTTTTTCAGTTTTAATACAATGTATTCTGTATTGTACAATAATATTTCTATAATATACTTCTATATTCCATAATATAAAATTCTTGACATTCTGTTATTTAGATGCTATTTAGATGCCTTCGAGTAGTAATTATAGGTAAGTGGGTATACTATTAATATTAATTAGTTCTGAATATTAATGTTATAAGCACTATGATCACTTGACTTTTTCTTTAAAATTAAACATTAAGACTGAGTAAGAAACTAAAGAAAGACCACACATCAAGCTATTTGTTTTATAATAAATGTTTTTCTGCAGATTCTCATTTAGTTTGACGAGACACTGAGTGAAATTTTCATTAAAAGGTTCTGATATTCTTGCCCTTTTTTAATTATTCAGCATCCAAAGATATTTGGGTATCAATGGATGGATGTCCTCTTCTTTGTCATATTAATTATCTCCCCAGTGTTCTGCAGAATCTGGCTTTCCACACAGCCGATAAATCCAATGAAATATATTAAGGGATCTCTTCTTGTTTAGGTTTTCAGAAGTGGAACTACTAATGACACGAAATTCCCTTTGATGAGTTCTTGAAGTATGTTCTTCTATGACAGAACTAGAGAATTCTATAATTTTTCCGGAGATGTTTCTCAAAGCACAAATTTATTTATGTATAGTGCATTGTTTAACTCTGAAGGCTCTAAGCACTATAGAAATAAAAGTATTACAGGAATATTAGTGGATGCTAACACCACAATAATACTGTGTATAATGTATAAAACTAGGTATTGCATCTTCATCCATCAAAGGCCCATTGGACAAAAAAAAGTTTTGACAAGTGTCCAGGAGGCCATGAAAGTAGGATCCTATCTCTCTTGGGTGCAGGGAATGTATTTTGATTTAGTGAAGAGTTTCAAAAGGTAATTCATGCTTAGCTTTGGGCTTGAATTCAGCAGGTGTTCAGTTTAAGAACCCCCATCAAATAATCTGAGTTTTGAGAATGATGACCTGCTAATTATAATACTTGGGAGGCAAAGAATACTGGTTCCATTTATCTTTCTTTATGAAACCTCCTTGCAGACCATGGAGATTCACATCTGTGCGGAAATCTACCATTTACTATTATTGCAATGCCCATTAAAAAATGCCGGCACTAGCAATTCTGTCTTCAGTGGGTAATGAATAAAGGAATATAGTTTGGCAATAGCCAACATATTCTGTGTCCCCTTCCTTTTTCAGTGTTGAACATTTAAAAGGCTTATCTCATTGTAGGGACATTTACTGCACTAAAATAGCCTTCCCAATGCACTGATTTGCTCTTTGTCATTTCATTTTTATGTCATTCATTAGTGATATATCGAGATTTGTCTTTTGAATCCTGTATTCTCCTTCTATTCTTTTTTATTTAATGAGGCATAAATAATTTTGCAATAAAGATCTATCAAATATGTCTTTTATTGATTTTACTCGGTTTTACATTAGTAATAAATATCCAGATTCTTTTGATATCCATTGGTATACTTTATTCTTACATAAAATCATTTACTTTTTATATCTGATCTCTTCTTTCTTTCTTTCTTTCTTTCTTTCTTTCTTTCTTTCTTTCTTTCTTTCTTTCTTTCTTTCTCTCTTTCTTTCTCTCTTTCTTTCTCTCTTTCTTTTTCCAAACCAACTTGGAAACTAAAATCTGCAAGTCAAACAAAAAAACCCCAAGTATAATCCATATTTGTAATTCACACAACTGAAATGTTACTTTCTGGAATGATATTTTTTATATCAAAAGTTCTGTCAAGCCCTTCCAAATATTTATATTTCTATTATCTTGCTTACTGATATTTCTAGAGGACACTAAAACCTATCCAATGTTTTATGATATTGAAATGATCTAAAGGGTATTGCCCAAATTTGAATAATGGAATTGATACAGAATATTGTAGTAATAAATTCTAAAAGACATTTGTTGTAAATCGAGCCAAAATTAGTATTGCTAGAATATCTAATTGGACTATTTTTGTAGCATGTTGTTGTTTTTTAATATGATTTAATTATAACTAACTTTAGCAATTATATGTCTTGTGGCAATTTTTTCTTCTTCACAATTTGCAATAGTGGGTTATTTCTAACTTATATCCTAACTAATTAGAAAAGGTGGAGAATTAGAACCATAAACTATATCTGTGGACTAGAGATACAGAGATTTTCACAAATTGGGGTCTTAAATTAATTTTCTATTTCCTAATGTTCTTGTTGTCTTTTCTGCATTAATTAGGATTATATCAAAAAAGTCTGTCTGTCTCTAATTATTTGCAAGTTTATCGTGGAAATGAAGAATATTTTCTACAGTCATTTCTTTTATAAGTATAATAATATTGATGTCTTCAAAAATATGGAGAAAAGAATTAAATCAAGATTATTTGGAAGAAGGTGCTATTCAGAAGATTTTTGGTAGAAATTGACATTTATTCCAAGATTATAGCTGAAATTTTAGCGTATGTAGCAATATACCCCATCTATGATATTTAATCAGAATAATCAGATTTCACCTTGGTAATACTATAATTGTTTTTGCAAATAATGAAATGTTCTGTCTATTATCTCTATTGAGATCTTCTTTAAACATAAGAATTTAAGAATAAGCCTGCTGAAGCAAACAAAGAACATCTTATCCAGCATTTTGTTTCATTATGACCCAACACTTTGGGGATAATCATGTGCAAAAGATGGAAACATAACTGTTTCCTAATTTTGTTCCCTTTGCAACTTATATTGAGGACTTGGTGCCCTCATTGTGGATATTGACTTTTTAACCTTAATTGTCCTTGAGAGATCTGCTCCAAAATTTCACACAGTGTTCAGATTAGAGTTATTAACAGCTGGATCCTCTGATTTCCATGAACAAGCTTTATCCCACTTACTTGAACCCAGGTGTATTGTATAGTTCAGGAATTCAGATTATATATTTGGTTATTGATGGCATTTATAAAGCACAGGTGTAAACGACAGAATACACTTCACCTTGATGAGACACATCACACAACAAGGCCACATGACTTCACCTTGTCCTTTATGATGGTCTGAGGCCTTAGTGCCAAGAGCCAGAAGACATTTCTGGATTCAGAAGTCCCTTTTAGCAATTCCAAACTGCCATATAAGATCAAGTTTAATGAAGAAAATATTGTTCCACTTTAAAATGTCTAGAAAGAATGAATAACTAAAACTTTCATAGCTGAAGATCCATTTGATGTAGTGGTTATGTCACTAAACTAAGCTTGAGCATAGAAATCAGCCCTAAGGCCTAGGAGGAAGGAACTGGCAAACTACTTCTGAAAATGTTGCCAAGAAAACTGCATAGATTTTTCCATGTAATTGCTAGAAGGCAAGAATGACTTTGACGGATGCACATGCATATACAAACAGAACCTAGACTTAGAGTTATAATACTGGGATTCAATTTTCATAGAAGTAACATAGGTCCAGCATAGATATGTTATGGAAGACAATTTTGTATGGTTGGTGGTTCATCTTTTTTTCTTCTGTCAGAGGGCTAAGTCTCCTTGCTTACTTACCTCAGGATAAGGAGCAGCCATTACTCTTTTAGGAGGGCAGGAAAAAAGGATGTCATCTTCAGCTCACCTCTAGACTGTTGATAAAGCATCTTCCATCCACGTTTTCTTGTTCCATGTCAAATGTAGTGTTTTTCTCCCCTATGGATATAATCAAACAGTTTGGTTCACCTGCTAGGCTTCGTTCCTTCCTACACAAATGCTTCCATTCCGATTGACTGTCCAAAGCTTTGGCAGAGACAGCTATCACTACCACCACTCCAGAGCCATTTCATGGTGGACTGCCTGCCATAAGGCTCTCCCAGTGTCAGATTAATAAAGCTGGACATTTTTTTCCCCTAGGGTGAAACTGATAAGGATTCTGTAAAGTATCATCTTCTAGTTCAAGTGACAGTAAGAAACATAAAATGAGTTTCCAGCATGAGGTGAGTGAGGAAAAGGAACAGGAACTACAGTCTAGACATAACACATTATCCGTATTGTAGCCAAATGGAAGAAATAGATTGAACTCCTGAAAATAAATTTTAAACTATTTTCCTTTCCAGCCACTTTATTCCTGGGAGATAAGGAGAGCAGAGTAATCCTCCAATTCGGATGCCACTCAGGAAATTGGCTGGATCCTTATGTAGATAATCTATTGACACAGAATACGAGAATAAAAATATGCTGAGGATTTGTTTTTCTTTCCTTTATGTAAGACAAAATTAAAATATTTTAAAGAATACTTAGTACATTCTTTTGGTGGGATTCTTAATAGAACAGTCCTCATTACAACATGCATATTGCTCAGTTGATTGTATTCTTCTGATAGTAAATAGATTAAAAATCAATTTTAAACAATTAAAACTATCTGATTTACTGAAATGCTTTCAATAAACACAGCCTCTATACCTACTTTTAAGAATGCAATTTTACACATTTTCAATTGTATTTTAATTATCTTTAGACCCTTTAGATATTAATGGCTTAGAAAAATATCAACCCACACTGCACTTGAACTAGATTAAAATCTGTTTTTTTAAAAATGCAGTTAAGTAAGGCATTGGATTTCTAAGAGTGGATTTCATGATGCCATTTTAAATTCCCTGCTGATTTTTTTTTTAATAGCACATTGAAGGGAAGCATTTATGTCCCATTCTGCCTCCCACTGTGCTAGCTTGTTACAGTTAAGGTGATGGTGTTTTTAGGCAAAGTAACATTCAAAGCTATGATTTGCCATCTGGAGTCAAAACCTGTACAATCCATGTTACTACTTAAGCAAGTAGTAATTTCACCTTGTTTTGTTGCATGCCTACATCAAGCTTCGGTAACCAGTGACAGAGAAGGAAAACAAAATGAATAAATAATTCAAGGGGGAAAAAAAGATTTCTACCATTTTTTTTAAAAGTACAGCTAAGCAAAGAGAAAGTAGAGAGGATTTCCACAATCAGTTTTCTAATACTTGTAGCAAATTTTGCTTTAGCTCCACAGGTTTTCATTTGCAACTGATGGAAGCTGAGGATTTACCAGCATAGAATTTTGTCCGCATGGACCTCTGTTGTGATTAATTGCAGAGATTTTACATGCTCTATGCATGCCCAGGCATCTGGGGAAGGGAAGTGATTCAGTTCCTTATGCACTGACCAGCTCACAGAGCATACCCAGTTCTGCTGTTGCCCCTTTGCCTGCTGGTTTTATGCATCCAGAAATCAGGGCTTCCTTTTCACGGTTTCTATTTCCTGCTGGCAATCTGTTTGATTACATTTTGAAAGACAATGATTAATTGTGTTTCTAGATGCTACTGGCTTCGCCTGAAAATAACTGTTAGATTTCTTAAATAGCACTTTGTCTTAAAACAAACATATTTATAAATTAGGCAGGGAGATGCATGGCAAAAATAAACTAAAATTCATGTAGAAATGAGAAGAAATAAATTTAGAATGGAACGGACTGCCGATTTTTGAAGGGTATATGTTAAAATGATATAGGGGAGAATTTGAATGATCAAAAGTTCAGAAATCAGGTTTTATCTATAGAAAGGGGTAATTATAGTTAAAAGTGTAAAGAAATTAACAAAATTAAACAGAAAAGTATAGGGTGAAAATTAATATGAACAAACATGATATTATATATACATATACATATACATATACATATACATATACATATACATATACATATACATATACATATACATATACATATACATATACATATACATATACATATACATATACATATGGAAGTTAGGAAACAACAAACAAAAGATCCATATTTTTTCATAAAAGAAAAATGGATTGGAATACTTCTAGAACAGTGGTTCTCAACCTTTTTAATGCCGCGACCCCAACCGGTCGTAAGTCGAGGACTAAACCGGTCGTAAGTCGAGGACTAAACCGGTCGTAAGTCGAGGACTACCCAACCGGTCGTAAGTCGAGGACTTTCCCTGCCTGGGAGCGCCACGCATGCCTGGTTCCGCCCCCTGCGCCGGCCGAGGCGTAGCTGGCAAGCGGCAGAGACGGAGCAGGCCGACCACCAGCTGGCCCAGCTCAAGGGAGGTAAGGCACCCGCCGGAAAAGGGGGAAAATATGGCGGACAAAAAAAATGGTGGACAGCCTTTCTTGGCGACCCCCGTGAAATGGTCGATCGACCCCAAATGGGGTCCCGACCCACAGGTTGAGAACCACTGTTCTAGAACAATCTGAATAAAGCAGATTGGCTTTAGATACAAATTTTCAGATGCAAAATTTACAGGTTCCTCTAATTCACATGTTATTTTGAATGTTTGAAGGCTGCATTCTTTTTGGTTGAAATTAAAGACCAACCTTCCAGATGTTCTGGGACACCCATTTCTCAATTCCCAATAGCTTGAGACTCAATAAGCTTAGTGGGTGTTTGCTAAGGTAAGGGCAAAAAAAAAAAAAGTGGGAGGGAAAGCTTACAAACTTTGCTTGCAATATCGTAATCCTTTTTATTCATGACCTTGTATAGACAGTAAGGTCTGAAAGGATAAACTATTATCAGTAAAAGCCTTCAGACAGTTGGGAGCCTGTTTCTTGCAGTTCCCAGATCATGCTGAAGCTTGTACTTCAGTGTAATTTAGAAAGAGACATGTGGTCCTTGGTGTTCTCTGAGCTTCATTGTTCTCTTGAAGACATTTCATTACCCAAACTAGGTAATCTCATCAGTGCTAGTAGGGAGTGGGGTTTGCTCTCAATTTACATTCTATGGATTAGGACAAACCCCACTCCCTACTAGCATTGATGAGGTTACCTAGTTTGGGTAATGAAACATCTGCAAGAAAATAAACAAACTCTGAGAGCACCAAGGATCCCTTATTTCAACCAGGGTACACGAGCCTGGCTCCAGGGAATTATAAACGCTTCTTTACGGGAGGGTGTCTTCCCCGTAGCCTTGAAGGAGGCGGTGGTGAGGCCCCTCCTTAAGAAGCCTTCCCTGGACCCAGATGTATTAGCTAACTATTGCCCGGTCTCCAACCTTCGCTTTGTGGCGAAGGTTGTTGAGAGTGTGGTTGCGCAGCAATTCCCCCGGCACCTGGAGGAAACAGTCTATCTAGACCCGCTCCAGTCGGGCTTCAGGCCGGGATACAGCACGGAAACGGCATTGGTCACACTGGTAAATGATCTCTGGAGGGCCCGGGACAGGGGTCATTCCTCTGTCCT
>NW_015394155.1:11233-12592 GCF_001527695.2 Protobothrops mucrosquamatus
TTGCCATAGTGATGTGAAGGGAAGAGATAATGTAGAGAGAAGAAGCACGCAGGCGTTGGAAGGGCAGTTTTCTGCACACGGCCTCTACCTGACCCCCACCTCTACAGTACACAAATATTTGGAACTTCCTAGTAAGATTTTAATAAGCAAGAATTATTTTCTAGGTTTGTATTCAAATTGCTTTGGATGATATTAATTTGTTGGATGTTTTTCTGCATCTATTTATTAAATAGATTTATTTATTTATTTAACAAACAAACATAGAAAATACTTTGAATGTAAGTTGTGCAAACTGAAGTTTAGTGATGTGGATGTCTGCATTTTGAAATTCTCTTTAATTGTATATTTCAGCTTATTCAGCTAGTTTAGTAATTCATTAGTTTTTGAAAGCTGACAATTCCCAAGTCAAAATCAATTCAGTCGGGAAAAAAATTACTCAGAAAAAAACCCCATTCAAACGTTGTTCTGTAAGCTACCCAATTTAGTCCAGTAGTTAAATCATCAGGCTAGAAAGCAGGAGACCATGAGTTCAAATCCCATTTTACAGTCATGAAAGTGAGCTGGGTGACTTGGGCCAGTCACTTTCTCTCAGCCCAATCCATTTCACAAGGTTGTTGTTGTGGGGAAAATAGGAGGAGGAAGGGGTCTTGTGTGTGTTTGCTGCCTTGAGTTATTTGTAAAAATGATAATGATAGGTAGGTAGGTAGTAGGTAGGTAGGCAGGCAGGCAGGCAGGCAGGCAGGCAGGCAGGCAGGCAGGCAGGCAGGCAGGCAGGCAGGCAGACAGGCAGACAGACAGACAGACAGACAGACAGACAGACAGACAGACAGACAGACAGATAGATAGATAGATAGATAGATAGATAGATAGATAGATAGATAGATAGATCTTCAGTGTGATATCCAGACTGTCTGCCATTAGCTGGCATATAAAGAGTGATGAGCAGATCTGTGTAAAGAATGGAAGTTAGCAAGCTAGGAATAATCATAATAAGTCAGCTGCAGACAAGATAAAATGAAATGTTAGAGAGTTTAACAATAAGGGTACTGATTGAATAGAGAGATCCAAAACTAGCAAAATACTTTATCCTAAGTACACTGAAGCTTGCCATAGCTGAAGGCTCATTCTAACTAAAAAAAACACCTTTAATAGTTACATATGCTCCCACCCTCTGGAATGAACTACCCCCAGAGATCAGGGTGATCCCTGATCTCCCTTCCTTCCGCCGCGCCCTTAAGACATGGTTATTCCAGCTTGCGGGACTGGCCTAGGGGAAAATTTTTAGTGGGGGTTTTAAAATAATTTTAAATTACTTAGACCAATTATTAATATTTGTCTTTTAATCAAGTTTTAATCTGT
>NW_015394156.1:0-1748 GCF_001527695.2 Protobothrops mucrosquamatus
TAGGGAGGGGGGTTGTCTTCAGAGATGAAGAAGAGTCCTTCCCAGACAGTTCCAGCCTGGTTCCAAGGCCGTCATGCCTTGAGAGTGACCTGTTATCTACCCAGCACCTCAGCATTCTCAAAACAACCTTGTGGAATCACATTGGTTGGGGGGGCTGGGCTGGGTTTGGGGGAAGTGAAAGAATTAATTTGTGCTTCACGCGGGACCTCCAGATTCTCCCTGACTTTCCTGCATCCACTTTCTCTCAGTAAAAGTTTGATTAACCTCAACGGAGTCAAGCGTTCCACTTTCCTGAGGGACCATCTGGAGCTATTCCACACACAAGAATGATAATCTTATGGCAAATACAGACACAGCAGTACTACCTCCCCATTCTTTGGCAGAGCTGTTCCATTTCTGTCATTCATTCTCTGCTCTCTTTTCTCCCACCCCCTAAAGATTGTTCCCATGCTATCCCGATCACAGTTTGCTATCTCTAATGGCTGCTTTGTCTGCCTGGTTGTTCTAACCATTTGAAAAGAAGCTCAGCTTAAAGCACAATGGCTTGGGAACCAGTTCTGGCAGCAGGTGGTCACTTTTATCCCTGCCTAAGGACTTTGAAGATTAAAACTGCAGGGGAAAAAATTGAAACCCTGTTTAGAAGAACATCTTTTGGAGTGAGGGTTTTGGAGAACTTCCCTTTACCAGCCAAGTGAGGAACAGAAGCTCAGATACTCACATTCAGATGAGGAATTGCCTGAGATTTCTCACCAAGATGTTGTAGCGTCAAGGACCAAAGACTAGAACCACATGTGAAATTCCAATTAAACTGACGTATTACTGCTAATGTCTATGCACATAAATCTACTCAACATACTATAGTCCAACCTTGAGCAGGAGACCCTATACCATTTCAGACAAGTGGCTGTCCAGTCTCTTAAAAGCCTCCAGTGATGGAGCACCCATAACTTCTGAAGGCAAGCCTTTCTACTGGTTAATTATTCTCTCTGACAGGAAGCTTCTTCTTAATTCTACGTTGGATTTCTCTTTGATATGTTTCCATCCATTACTTTTCATATGTCAGAGAAGTATATGTGATATATATATCATATATGTATGTATGATATATATCATCATCATTGTTTTAGTTATTGTCTATCCACTGCAGGATGAAGGCCGCTTCCCCATGTCTTCAAACCAATACAGTCCTAAGCTTTCTTTTGCTAATTGGGCCCTCAGGACTTTTGCTGATGTCCTCCATCCGTCTTGTTTATTGTCTCTTTGGTGGATGCTTTTTATCAAGTGAGATCCATTCTATAACTGCCTTGGTCCACCTGCCATCAGATACATATATATCAGAAGTATATCTATATCAGAGATGATGTACGTACTGTATGGATTCACACCATCCAAAAAGACCTGGTTAATTTTTTTTCTGGTGGTCTTCCATCCAGATGTTTCCTAAGGGAAAAGACACTGACTTTTTCTGAGTTCAGCCATGGCTGGCTAGAGGGATGTTGCCACCTGCTGGGACACATCCACCTTCCCAACATATAGCTAAAATTCAATAGATCCTTTCTTATTTGTGGAAGCTCTATATTTAGAGATTTATCAGCTTGTCATCAGAGTGGCAAGACGTGGGGACGTGTTTCCTCACTGCCAACTCCTTCATACATTCCTCCTACTAGGTTGACTCAGCCTTCCTTCCTTCCTTCCTTCCTTCCTTCCTTCCTTCCTTCCTTCCTTCCTTCCTTCCTTCCTTCCTTCCT
>NW_015394156.1:5615-6822 GCF_001527695.2 Protobothrops mucrosquamatus
GGACGGAACCCTCTAGGTGGTTCCGACACCCTGCGGCGAGGGGGAGCGGTCCGGAAGTCCATCCTAAGGAGAGAGTGATCTGACCATGACAAGGGCTCAATGACTATCTCCCCTAATGCCAGATCATTCTGCCACTGGCCTGAGACAAAAATCAGGTCCAGCGTGTGTCCACCCGTGTGAGTGGGGGCCTGTATTAATTAATTAAGATGCGTATTAATTAAGATGCGTATTTGCCAATTCCAGCTAATCAATTCCAGGCGCTACAGTTAGTCCCCAACTTACAACCGTTAGGATAGATCCTAATAAAAGGTAGAGGTAAGTCCTCCACTTATGACCACAATGGAGCCCAAAATTTCCATTGCTGGGTGAGATGGTTGTTAAGTGAATTCTGCCTCATTTTATGACCTCTCTTGCCACTGTTGTTAAGTGTGTCACTGCAGTTGCTAAGATTAACACAGTGTCAAGGATGAAACTTTGGCAGCTACATGCCTCTGCATTTCAGCTTGCCTTTACAATGGGTTAGATGGAGAAATAAAACTTCTACGATTCTGCTGAAGATCGCAGGAGCCTGAAACCTTTTCAAGGACACCCTAACAGGTGTGGATTTGAAGCAGACAGTTCCCATAACAAAGTGAACTTGTTTATATGGACTCATGTATAGGGTTAGGTTTGAGCAACTTCTCGTTTTTTTAGTTTCAGCAGTGTGGTTCCATCAATTGCCTTTCGATCATGGGGCATTTTTTTGATTTATTCAGGAAATTCAATGAATTTATTTTCCTAGTCTAGTCTAGCAAAGAGGAGTAAGAGCAACATGATAGCAATCTTCCAATACTTGAAGGGCTGTCACAGAGAAGGGTGTGTGTGTGTCAAACTATTTTCCAAAGCACCAGAAGGCAAGACAAGAAGTAACAGGTGGAAGATCCTTAAAGAGAAATCCAACCTAGAACTAAATAGAAATTTTTCTGAAAGTGAGAGCAATTAATCTGTGGAACAATTTGCCTCCAGAGGGTGCTGGAGGTGGCCACTCCAACACTGGAAGTTTCCTAGAAGAGACTGGAATGGTATAGGGCAGGGGTAGGCAACCTTGGCTCTTTTATGACTCATGGACTTCAACTTCCAAAATTCCTGAGCCAGCATGGCTCAGCTTGGAAACCTCTCCCTTTCCCCTCAGCATGGCTGGCTCAGGAATTCTGGGAGTTGAAGTCCA
>NW_015394156.1:9890-12587 GCF_001527695.2 Protobothrops mucrosquamatus
GTGGAAACTAGGAGCAGTATTAGGAATATTTGCTGTCTTGACTTTTGTATGTAAAATAATAATAATAAAGGTGATAAATAAAAGTACCGTAATAAAATATAAATAATTTAAAATCTATCTAGTTAGCTAGCTAGCTAGCTGCTGTGTCTAGCCTATGTGTGTTGTATGTACAACATATCTAAACACGCCTTTGACACTCGTATAATCAATGCAAAAAGGGGGGAAATGACAATTTGTCCAAAGTTCTTTAACAGGGAAAGGCATTTTGAAAACAAAATTTACTTTCATTCTATTGAATGAAAATGGAGAGAAGAGGAAAAAAATAAATAAGACAGATTTCTTTATTGCACACTAGCGAAAAACAAGCCCCCCCTCCTTTTCCCCAACAATGTAGAGCAAAACAGAGATCCTTCTAGCTTTTGAAAAGGCTGTAGGATGTCGATCAAATGTGAAAATATCCGCTTTTTCAGAGTCATAGGTTTTATGTCACTTTAGCTAGCAGATTTTCTCTTTTTTCCCTTTCCGTTTCTCCCCCCCCATCTTTAAAACACGTCTCTTGAGCTGTAAACCAGACTTCTAAACTGTGAGCAATCATTGTGTGTGTCAGCAGAGTGGAGATCTATAAATGGAATAAGTGTTAAATAAACAAACTTTGAAGCATGTTGACGGAATTCTGCGTCTTTTTACCCAATTCCCATCGTTTCTCCCCTTCACGCTGAGGACTAAACGACAAATTACTTTGAAAGGCAATTAATAAGCCTGTTTTATGTCAGAACGTCTTTTTGTTCAGTGGGTGGGTGGCAATGGAAAAGGATGGTGCAAAGATTCCCCCCCCCAGGTTGGACTGGCTAAAAAAAAAAAGAAGAAGCAAAGAATGAAAGGATGAAACGAAGAAGAAACAAAATGAAGCAAAGAAAAAAAAGCCTCTGTAGATCCCAGAACTAGGAAATGGATTTAGATAAAAACTTTGCAAGAGAGTGCAAAAAATAAATGTTCTTTCCTAAAATAGCTCTCAAATGGTATGATTTGCTCCAACAGAAGGGAGAAAACATAAGACGGATACATATTTTTGGACTTCCAGTTTGGTTGGCTTTAAATTAAATTTTATTTCCTTTCTTCACTCCTACCCCACTTTTAAAGAAATCTCCTTAGTACAGTACCTAAAGGCTAAGTAAAATACTTGCTGAGATACAGTACAGAATCATAGAATTACAGGACTGGAAGGGACCGAAGTATTAATAGCACTTTACAATGCCTTGGTAAGGCCACACTTGGAATACTGCATCCAGTTTTGGTCACCACGATGTAAAAAAGATGTTGAGACTCTAGAAAGAGTACAGAGAAGAGCAACAAAGATGATCTAGGGGATTGGAGGCTAAAACATATAAGAAATGGTTGCTCGAATTGGGCATGTCTAGTTTAACAAAGAGAAGGACGAGGGGGGACATGATAGCAATGTTCCAATATCTCAGGGGCTGCCACAGAGAAGAGGGAGTCAAGCTATTCTCCAAAGCACCTGAAGGCATGACAAGAAGCAACAGATGGAAACTAATCAAGGAGAGAAGCAACCTAGAACTAAGGAGAAACTTCCTGACAGTTAGAACAATTAACCAGTGGAACAACCTGCCTCCAGAAGCGGTGAATGCTCCAACACTGGAAGTTTTTAAGAAGAGACTGGACAGCCATTTGTCTGAAATGGTATAGGGTTTCCTGCCTGAGCAGAGGTTGGACTTGATGACCTTCAAGGTCCCTTCCAACTTTATTATTATTATTACTATTACTATTACTATTACTATTACTATTACTATTACTATTACTATTACTATTACTATTATTATTACCTTGGAGGTCTTCTAGTCCAACCTCTTGGTCAAGGCAGGAGACTATGTATCATTCCAGACAAATGGCTGTCCAGTGTCTTCTTGAAAACCTCCAGGGATGGAGCACCCACAACTTCTGGAGGCAAAACATTCCACTGATTCATTGTTCTCACTGCCAGGAATTTTTTTCCTTAGTCCAAGGTTGGGTCTCACTCTCAGGAACTTCTACTCATTGCTTCTTGTCTTGTCCTCAGGTACAATGAAAGTAAATCGACACAAGAGGAGAAAGAGAGGAGAAGTAGGTGCAGGATGACTGTGGAGTCCTTAATGTTCTCTGAGCATGATTGTTTTCTTGCAGATGTTTCATTACCATAGTAGGAAACATCATCAGTGCTAGAAGGGGGGAGGAGGAGGAGGAGGAGGAGGAGGAGGAGGAGGAGGAGGACTGTAGATTCCTTAATACTCTTTAAGCTTGGTTGTTTTCTTGCAGATGTTTCGTTACCCAACTAAGTAGCTATATGCTCATATCAGATATTGCATCCTTATTTCAAATACTATCCCCATATTCCTAAAACATGCAGCTCAAGTGATAGCATAGCTGTCATTTTGCTAACCCTTCTCTTATAGGAACCATTGCCAGCTAGAGACTCACCTCACCTTTATCAATTTTCATGTAAAGGCAATTGAGGAAATCTCCATCTCTGGAATCACTGTTTTTTTATTTCCCACGTAAACTACTTGCTTTGATTTGAGAAAGTTCTCAAGGACTTCTAGAAAAACCCAATGCTTTTCAGAGCTGCTCACCTTTACCTGGATTGTGCTGACACTCTCAAAAATTTGTAAGAGATTGATGAGGCAAGACTTGCTGGGTAAAACC
>NW_015394157.1:0-3386 GCF_001527695.2 Protobothrops mucrosquamatus
AAAGGAAGAAACAGCTGCGATCACACACCACTCTTAGAAGCACGAAGCTGAAGACACCAGCCTGAAGATGACGAATGTGACTTCGTCGAAACGTCGCCAAGGTACTTTTAATTCTACGCGGGAGAAAACCCGAATAACTAAAGACCTACATACAAACACCCGCAAAAACCTCAGAAAACATATATATATATATATATATATATATATATATATATATATTCAGGGGATCACAAACTGTGAGACCACCAGGAGGTTAAAAAACTACAAAAAGTTTATTACCATTAAAACACCTAGCTTTCGCCGGCCTTCTGCCGGCATCGTCAGGGTGACTAGCAGTCAATGGGATGGCTGTTTTATAGGAGTGGTGCTATTTGCACCCGGCTCCTAGATCTCGTGACCGGGCCCAGATGATCTTCCTGCGTTTGGTTCTTAGTTATCCTTTCGTGAGCTGATACGTTCCTGACTCCCTCCTTCCCACCCCCATTCCTTCCCTGCCTTGTTCGTACACCGGGAGGGGGAGACAGTCCCTCATCCAAAGCACCTCTTTGTTGTTCGTTGTCTCCCTCTCTCTTCTTAGCTGCTTGCATTCCAACCTTCTTCCTCTCTTCCTCACTACCCATGGCCTTGCTTGGCCCCTTCCTCACCCGTGCCCCCGCCACTCTTTCTGTTCTCTCGCTCCAATCCCCCAGCCATCTCCTCTCCTCCTCTTTCCTCCCCTCGACATCCCAGCACGATCCTTCCTCCATGGGTGTGTGTTTGACAATCGTCTCCTTCCCCGTACTTTTCTGGTGAGAGGCCGCCGCCGGCGCTAGACGCGCCCCAACGTTCGTCCCTGCAGCCTCGCCGTCAGCAATGCTCCCTTCTTCATGTCTACACCCCCTCCTTCTACTGGTCTTCTCCTGCCACCCCCTTAGTGCGAGAGTGCTTTCTTTCTCATACCCACAATCCTGTTGTTCTCTTTCCCCAACCTCGCTCTCAACCCCCCTTGCAAGTTCCTCGCTATATCCCCACCATCCTTCCCATTCTCCCCTCTCTTCTTCCTTCCTGCCCCCAACACTCCAGTTCGATCTTTCATCCGCACGTATGCAAGTGCCAGTCGCCTCTCCCTCCCTACCGTTCTTCCGGCAGGGGGTCGCTGGTGGCGCAAGACGCGCCGCAGTGTTCGTCATCCCAATCTCACCACTAACCATACCCTGCGGTCCCCTTGGTGCGGGTGGAGCACTCCCTTTCTCATATCTACACCCCTTTTCTCCACCAGCTTCCCCCCGCCGGCCCCTTGGTACGGGGGGGTTTCTCTCTTCCTCCTCCTCCTCATTCACCCGATCTCGCCATCCAACTTCCCTGCTCTCACCTCCCATCCTCACCGCAGAGTCCCCCCTCCCCCCTCTCTCCTCCCTCACACGTTCATTCCCAACCCTCCTCCTCGCGCCCAGGGGCCTCTTCCTGCCCACCGCATCAGCAACTCCGTGTCCAATCATCCCCCTTTTTCTTCCATCCTCCTCCCCCCCCAGTCCCTCATCTGCGGTGGCGTGCCCAACAACCACAACGGGGTTGGCGCACGCGGCGTATTGAAGATGACAGGTTGCCGCCGCGGAGTGCACCCCAGTCGCCGTGTCCACGGCTGCATTCTCTCCACCTCTTTCTTCCGATGACATCCTCCCCGTGAGGGGGGCGCATTTATCCTTCCGCTCGCCTTCACTTCTATACCAATCCCTCTCCCTCTGGGAGCGCGTGGATGGTCTGAGGCTATATGCCTCTGTCCTCTTGCCTCCCCGTGGCCCCCCATGTTCCTGGCGTGGGGGCGTCTTTCGGGGGTGGCGAGTCACATTGGTCGTCAGTCCGCAAGGGCTGGTGCTGGAGATGTCAAGATCTTTCTGTTCATCCGTCCCTTGCCTCCAAGGCTTAGCAAGGGGAGGGGGCACTTCATCCGGCGGTCGGTTGCTCTTCATCTGGGCGTATTCGGGGTTTGTGATCTTTGCCGCCTTACTCGCCAAGGTGTGCGCTGAGGTGTTAGATGGTTTCTTATCAGGGGGGCGTCCCCCCATCGACCAAGTCCGTAAGGCAGCGTACGCAGGGCACAGGTCCACATGGCGGTTGATGGAGCCAGGCTTCCTTCAAGAGTCGGCCCCCTTTCGTGCTGTCCATGGCAACCACCTGTGTGTTATCAAAATCAAACCCGTGCCCTGACTCCTCCATATGCGCCACTATCTGGGAGTACTGTTCGCCTCTCCTGACCGCCAGCCGGTGTTCGTGCACCCTAGTTCGTACCCTCTTAGATGTCTCTCCTACATAATTAGCAGGGCAGTTCTTGCAATCAATCTTATAAACGGCCCCGGACTTCTCCACTGTGGGGAGGCGGGTCTTTGGGTCTCATCACCTTGGATCTCAGGGTTTGGTTGGGGATATGCGCCACCCTCACCTTGTAAGGTGCCAACAGGCGAGCCGTAGCCTCCGACACATTGTTAATGTAAGGGAGGGTGACACGGGCCATCTGGGTTAAAGGTTCCTCGGTGCTGGGTCTCACATGAGGTCCACGTGGCACACTATGGCGCCTGATGAAACTCATGGGGTATCCATTGCGTCTGCAAACCTTCACTAGATGTCTCCTCTCCTCTACTCGGGCCCTAGCCGTGCTGCAATGTGAGTCGGCCCTAGCCGTGCTGCAATGTGAGTCGGCTGCCTGTGGATGGCTCTAGGTTGAGCTGATACAGGCAAAAGACTTCTCTCTCCCATATTTGGGCCGACAGGGTGCACTAAAAGAAAAAGCATTCATCCTCTTCCCCTGTCTCTTGTAGCTAACAAAGTGAGAAAGAGCCTGTGGCCTAGTGGCTAACACATCTGCTTAACATGCAGACAGCCCAGGTTCGAATCTCAGAAGGGTATGTCTGGCTGATGAAAACCAAATAAGGTTTGAAATAGCTATCCCAGTACTCCCTTTTTTTTAAATTTTTTTTCATTTTTATTATTTAAACCAACAAAACAAAACAAAACATAACACACATATATACACAGTATATATTTTAACAGCAATTTCGTAACAGTAATCTTCTATTATTTACATTTCCCCCCCTTATTCTTCTTTAGAATATTTGTCCTTGTTGCCCCATTATTTCTTATTTGCATTTTTCTTCCTTCATACATTATTATACACACATTTTCCACTTTTAACCTTTCCACATTTATCCTCTCTTATTTCTACTCTCCAGCCAGTCATACCACTTGTTCCATATTAAATAGTATTCTGTGTCTTCCTTTTCTTTTATCTCTTTTGTTAATTTGTCCATCTCAGCACAGTCCAGGATTTTCTTTATCACTTCTTCCTCTGATGGTATATTCTCATTTTTCCAGAACTGTGCGTATGCTATTCTTGCTGCCGTTGTTATATG
>NW_015394157.1:5982-7679 GCF_001527695.2 Protobothrops mucrosquamatus
ACACTTACAGGTTTTGAAATGGTTAAAAAGATAAAATATTTGGGGGTTTATATTACAGCTTCTAATGCAAAATTGTATAAGAATAATTATGAAGCCTTATGGGCTAAGGTACAAAAGGATTTAAATGATTGGAAAAAATTGCAATTATCTTTGTTGGGAAGAATTTCAGCTGTAAAAATGAATGTTCTTCCTAAATTTTTTTTCTTGTTTCAAATGATTCCTATTTTAAAAAAAGATGCTAATTTGGAGGGATGGCAAAAGGGTATCAACAAATTTATCTGGGCGGGCAAGAAACCAAGAGTTAGGTTCAAGATTATGCAGGATATAAGAGAACGAGGAGGACTTAAAGTCCCTAATTTAAAATTATATTATGATGCGGTGGTTTTGACATGGATTAGTGATTGATTAAACTTGACAAATAGAAACATACTTTCTCTTGAAGGATGGGACCTGCTATTTGGTTGGCAGGCATATTTAATTTATGATAAAAAAGTAGATAGAAATTTTAAGGCTCATATTTTGAGAAGTGCTCTACTTCGAGTTTGGAAGAAATATCATTATAGATTAAATTATAAGATTCCGATTTGGGCAAGTCCAGGACAGATAATAGAGGGGATATCTAAGGGAGTTAAATTGGATAAAGTTTCATACAAAGAATTACTTTCGCCGGTAGGACGAGATTGGCAACTTAAATCTTTGGTAGATTTGAAACAAGAAAATATTGAATATTCATGGTTTTATTATAATCAATTGTCTATGAGGTGGCGTTTGGATCAAAAAGTTGGTATTACAGTACAGGATGTAAATTTGATTAAGCAGATTAGAGATCAATCTCAAGCTCATATAAAAAGAATTTATGGTGTATTGGTTGAATTGGATTCGGAAACAGAATTGGTGAAGGATTGTATGATAAAATGGGCTCAAAATATACAAGAACCGATCCTATTGGAAACATGGGAGACAATTTGGATTAGGAATGTAAAATTTACTCAAGCTTAGAATTTAAGAGAAAATTTTTACAAAATGTTTTATAGGTGGCATTTGGATCCTCAAAAATTGTCCCGTATGTATCCTAATTTACAACCCAAGTGTTGGAGATGTGGAAATTTAGATGCAACTTATTTTCATATGTGGTGGACTTGTAGGGCGGTTAAAGCATTTTGGATAAAGATATGGTGGAATATTCAAAATATTTTTAAGAAAAAGATAAAGTTTAAGCCACAGTTATTTTTGTTGGGCATTATGGAAAATTTGGATAAAAAAGAAATGGATTTGATGTTGAATTTGATAACTGCTGCATGATTATTAGTAGCTCAATGCTGGAAAACGGAACGTTTGCCCACTATAGAAGATTGGGCATTTAAAGTTTCAAATTTAGCAGAAATGGCTAAGATTTCTGCCTACGTGAAGGATTACTCACAAGAAAGATATATTTTGGTTTGGAGAAGATGGATAGATTATATTGAGAATAAATATGGAACTAAAAAGTTTCATTTGGTTTTTGACTAAATTTTAGATTGTTAATGTAGTTTATTTCTTTTTAATTAGTAATAAGATGTTATAATTATAGTGCTTAATACGTTTGTTTAGAAGAGAGTTAAAGGATGTTATAGAATTGTTAATTTAATAGTGACATAATGTAA
Organism: Protobothrops mucrosquamatus; assembly: GCF_001527695.2. NCBI lineage: Eukaryota > Metazoa > Chordata > Lepidosauria > Squamata > Viperidae > Protobothrops > Protobothrops mucrosquamatus. The sequence continues at coordinate 7,626 of NW_015394157.1, forward strand.
GACAGAGTATATTTATTGTATTGTTAACCCTGTGATTGGCTCTGGGAAGTCGGG
>NW_015394157.1:11535-12585 GCF_001527695.2 Protobothrops mucrosquamatus
TTTTGTCTCTGGCCAGTGGCAGAATGATCTGGAAATGGGGGAGGTAGTTGTAGAGCCCCTGTCATGGTCAGATCATTCACTCCTCAGGATGGACTTCCGGACCGCCCCCCCGCCGCAGGGAGGAGGAACCGCTTAGATGGTTCCGCCCCAGGCGCCTGATGGACCCAGAGAGGTTCCTGACGGAGCTTGGGCCATATCCCGAGGACCTAGTTCACGATTCGGTTGAAAATCTGGCGGCGGCCTGGGAGGCGGCCGCTGCCGCAGCATTGGACCGAGTCGTGCCTTTGCAGCCTCTGACCTGGCGCAGATCTCAACTGGCTCCCTGGTTTACCGAGGAGCTGAGAGAGATGAAGCGCCGGAAAAGACGCCTAGAGAGCAGCTGGAGGGCGAGCCGAACCGAATCCGATCGAGCACAGGCAAGGACACAGGTTAGATCCTACCTAGTGGCGATGAGGGTGGCGAGGTCTAACTACTACTCCACCCTCATTGCATCATCAGATAATCGCCCGGCCACCCTCTTCAGGGTGACCCGCTCTCTCCTCCAGTTGAGGGGGGGAGGGGATCCCCTGGAGGGGAGGCCCGAGGATTTTGCTCAATATCTGTATGACAAAGTCGCTCGGATTCGAGAAGGTCTCGACTCTGACTGGGTGGCCCCGGGGGAGGAGACAGGAGCAGGTCTTGAGACTTATATGGGAGGAGTTTGACTCTGTGGCTCCTGAGGACGTGGACAGGATTCTGGGGAGGCTGAATGCAACCACATGTTTACTGGATCCGTGCCCCTCCTGGCTGGTACTGGCTGCCCGGGAGGGTACACGAGCCTGGCTCCAGGGAATTATAAACGCTTCTTTACAGGAGGGTGTCCTCCCCGTGGCCTTGAAGGAGGCGGTGGTGAGGCCCCTCCTTAAGAAGCCTTCCCTGGACCCAGATGCATTAGCTAACTATCGTCCGGTCTCCAACCTTCGCTTTGTGGCGAAGGTTGTTGAGAGTGTGGTTGCGCAGCAGTTCCCCCGACGCCTGGAGGAAACAGTCTATCTAGACCCGCTCCAGTCG
>NW_015394158.1:0-9234 GCF_001527695.2 Protobothrops mucrosquamatus
CCTTCATTCACACATATGCACCCACTAACACCTTCGTTCCCCCATTGCTCACATGCATGTATCCACCAGCACCCTTCTTCCCCTCCTTCCTTTGTTTGCTTGCTCGCATGTGCCACATATTTCTTCTCACTTCAGTTGCTCACATACACCCCAGCACCCTATCCCCAAATTGTGTGCTGCCTGCACTGGGCCTCCCAAGCATAATGGGACAACTTGTCACAGCCAACTCACCATTGCCAATTTGCCCCGTTCAACTCGCCATAGCCAACTCACCACAGGACGCTGTGGCCAGCTTGCCTCAGGACAACTCACCACGGGATGATTCAACAATTTTATTTATTTAAAATAATGTTAAAATTATTTTCATTTTTATCACACACATTTCGTTTTGACCCTCCTTTCTTTAATGGTTCTATTCCACAATTTCTTCGATATTGTGTAACTTTTGTCCCATTGCAAGTTGTTCTGCAGCGAGTTGGCTGTGGCGAATTGTCCCATTGTGAGTTGGCCATGGCAAGTTGACCGTGGTGAGTTTCCTAGACCAGGGGTAGGCAACCTTGGCTCTTTTATGACTCATGGACTTCAACTCCCAGAATTCCTGAGCTGGCTCAGGAATCCTGGGAGTTGAAGTCCATGAGTCATAAAAGAGCCAAGGTTGCCTACCCCAGTCCTAGACCCTTCCCAAGGTCTCCTGCACACTCACATGGTACTTAGTTGGGACACCTGCTTCCTGCTTAATGCCCCATGTGTCTTAGGGTTACAGTGACAACCGGGACTGCCTGGATTGCCATCCTAAGCAATGGGGTTATGTGACACTGCACTGTATGACCACAATGCTTAGTGACCACAATCCTGTTCCCAATCACCATTGTAATTCAAGGACTATCTATATTGTATTATGGATTATTTGCAGTTGCGGCTAATTTTCTTACCGTGGACATATTACATGACCGTTGATATTTTTTGCTTATTATTTACTGTATTTAATCTTACCCACGAGTAGCTGTGAAATTAGATGATTCAGCAGCATACAAACCCAATAATGATTTATCTGCAGAAAAGGCCAGGAGAAGAACGTCGCAAGTTGGTGCATGAATTCGAACAGTTCCACCAGGCTGCAAAGGATCAAATGCAGTTTCTACTTTCCCATCTGGAAGAACTGAAAATCAACATCTTAGACTACCAGAAAAAAAATTACACCAGACACACCACAAACACAACCCAACTGAACTTCTTGATCGGAAACATAGAGAGGAAGTGTGATCTGCCAGAGACTGAATTCCTGGAGCAAATGACTCAGATCAACAGCTTGGTCAGTAACTTAGAAAAGCTGCGTAAGGAGCTCCCCGAGGAATGCCTGAAGGTGAGAACTTTCATAGAAATGCTCTTGATTTTGTATGTGTGTGTGTGTGTTTGTATATACTGTGTTTCCCCCAAAATAAGACCCACCCTGAAAATAAGCCCTAGCCTGATCTTTTGGATACAGGAGGATCTGGACAGACTTAAACACTGGGCGCTATCTAACAAAATGAAATTCAATGGTGAAAAAAGTAAGGTTCTACATTTAGGCAAGAAAAACCCAAATGCACAGGTATAGTATAGGGGGTACCTTGCTCAATAGTAGTAACTGTGAGAGGGATCTCGGAGTCCTAGTGGACAATCACTTAAATATGAGCCAGCAGTGTGCTGCAGCTGCCAAAAAGGCCAACACAGTGCTAGGCTGCATTAACAGAGGGATAGAATCAAGATCACTTTACAATGCCTTGGTAAGGCCACACTTGGAATACTGCATCCAGTTTTGGTCACCACAATGTAAAAAAGATGTTGAGACTCTAGAAAGAGTACAGAGAAGAGCAACAAAGATGATTAGGGGACTGAAGGCTAAAACATATAAGGAACGGTTGCTGGAATTGGGTATGTCTAGTTTAACGAAGAGAAGGACGAGGGGGGACATGATAGCAGTGTTCCAATATCTCAGGGGCTGCCACAAAGAAGAGGGAGTCAAGCTATTTTCCAAAGCGCCTGAAGGCAGGACGAGAAGCAACGGGTGGAAACTAATCAAAGAGAGAAGCAACTTAGAACTAAGGAGAAACTTCCTGACAGTTAGAACAATTAACCAGTGGAACAGCCTGCCTCCAGAAGCGGTGAATGCTTCAACAATGGAAGTTTTTAAGAAGAGATTGGACAGCCATTTGTCTTAAATGGTATAGGGTTTCCTGCCTGAGCAGGGGGTTGGACTAGATGACCTCCAGGGTCCCTTCCAACTTTATTATTATTATTATTATTATTATTATTATTATTATTATTATTATTATTATTATTATTATTATTATTATTATTATTATTATTATTATTATTTTGGGGTGGGCCTAATATAAGCCCTACCCAAAAAATAAGCCCAGGGGGTGGGCATGGCAAGCACGCGGGCGGGCTGCTGGGGTTCGGCAGCAGCTGCAGCCCGCCAGCCCATTGGCACAGAGCAGGTAAGTTTGCACTCGGAGGGGGGAAAGTGTTTGGGTGCCTATGGGGCACTTGGGAACAAAGCGATTTGCTCGGTTCCCAAGCGCCCCATAGGCGCCCAAACACTTTCCCCCCAAACAGAGATCTGACAGAGACTGGAAGCTTCATCTGCTTGCGAATGGGGCACTTGGAGACGGAGCGATTAGTTCAGTCTCCAAGCGCCCCATTTGCAAGTAGACAGAGCTTCCAGTCTCCATCAGATCTCCGTTTAGGCGAAAAGTGTTTGGGTGCTTATGGCGCACTTGGGACAGCTCCACCACCCCCTCTCCACCTGCCTCTCTTCATGGTGGCGACATGGAGCAGCAGGCTATGCGGCCTCCTGCCATGAGTGGCCACAGAAGTGGGCTGGCAGCCATGTCAGCCTTCTTCAGGATGGGGCTATCAGTGCCACCGCTGTGAGGTGAGGTTGTTAGTTGCGAAGCTGTGTCCGACCCATCGCGACCCCATGGACAAGGTTCCTCCAGGTCTTCCTGTCCTCTACCATCTTCTGGAGTCCATTTAAGCTCACGCCTACTGCTTCAGTGACTCCATCCAGCCACCTCATTCTCTGTCGGTGAGGTGAGGTAGGTGTTAGGAAAAAAAAGACATCCCCTGAAAATAAGACCTACTGCCTCTTTTGGAGGCAAAAAAAAAAAAAAGACCGGGTCTTATTTTCAGGGAAACATGGTGTGTGTGTGTGTGTGTGTGTGTGTGTGTGTGTGTGTAATGAGATGCTTATTCCTCTATGGCATGATTTGTTCAGACTGAGACTTTAGTTGAAAGTTCGAAAGATTGAAACTGTTGTTTATAAAGAATGAAGTCAAAAGGGAATCTCAAAGGTGCTGCAACTGAATTATAGCTAAGACTTTACTTAAGTTCACAAATACTGCACGTTTTAATGAATAATGGAAACTTCTGCATTAATTCTAATAATTACTTTAATGCTAATGCTAACGCTAACCCTTACCAAATGAGAATTTTCTCTTCTTCCTTCTAGGAATTTAAAATTATTTCAAACTGGTACGTGTCTCTTCCTTCCAAGTTTTACTTCTGCCTGGAGATGAAGTTTTGGATACACTTTCCTCAAGAAGCCCCTGCGTCTGAGCTTCTGAAAATGTTGCTGTGGTTCCCTGGGCTCCTCTTGGCTCCTCTGTAACAAGATTGTTAGAAATCTTTCTTTGAAAAAGACTACAGACACATACCCTTATCTATCTGTCTGTCTGTCTGTCTGTCCGTCCATCCATCTACCCATCTTATCTATCTATCTATCTATCTATCTATCTATCTATCTATCTATCTATCTATCTATCTATCTATCTATCTATCTACCTACCTACCTACCTACCTACCTACCTACCTACCTACCTACCCTTATCTATCTGTCTGTCTGTCTGTCCGTCCATCCATCTACCCATCTTATCTATCTATCTATCTATCTATCTATCTATCTATCTATCTATCTATCTATCTACCTAACCTAACCTAACCTTATTATCTATCTATCTATCTATCTATCTATCTATCTATCTATCTATCTATCTATCTATCTATCTACCTACCTACCTACCTACCTACCTACCTACCTACCTACCTACCCTTATCTATCTGTCTGTCTGTCTGTCCATCCATCCATCTACCCATCTTATCTATCTATCTATCTATCTATCTATCTATCTATCTATCTATCTATCTATCTATCTATCTATCTATCTATCTATCTATCTATCTATCTATCTATCTATCTATCTATCTATCTACCCTAACCTTATTATCTATCTATCTATCTATCTATCTATCTATCTATCTACCTACCTACCTACCTACCCTTATCTATCTGTCTGTCTGTCTGTCTGTCTGTCCGTCCATCCATCTACCCATCTTATCTATCTATCTATCTATCTATCTATCTATCTATCTATCTATCTATCTATCTATCTATCTATCTATCTATCTATCTATCTATCTAACCTAACCTAACCTAACCTTATCATCTCTCTCTCTCTCTCTCTCTCTCTCTCTCTCTCTCTCTCTCTCTCTCTCTCTCTCTCTCTCTCTCTCTCTCTCTCTCTCTCCATCCATCCATCCATCCATCCATCCATCCATCCATCCATCCATCCATCTATATCTATCGATCTATTGATCTATCAATCATCTATCCATCTATAGCTGTCTGTCTCCATCATCAACTAATTGAGGTACCACCCATCTCACTCTACCCACTTCCTACATGAAAGTGCCTAAGACTGTACTTGCATTATATCTTTTTCTGCCTCATGTAACACACCAGTTTGCTTGTGTTTTCACAGATGTAACTATATCGTTTTGTTTTCATGTACCTATATAACTTAGGGTGGTTTTCTTTCTTTCTTTCCCTTCAGCTTGGGTGAAGAAAAGTATGCGGAAAACAATCTTGGTGACCTGGAACAGAGATTGGAAAAAATCAGTGAACAAAATAAAGTTCTGAAGGAGACACTGAAGGCATTGAAAGGTATCAGGATGTAACGAAGGAGGAAAATGAGAGGTGGTAGAAACAGGCTTCGGGCTTCTTCCTGTGATGGTTCCAGGTTTTGTCATGTTCTTACACACATTGTCATCAATAGCTTTCTCTTCCAGAAAATCTGTCTCTCCTTTACTTCTCTCACAATCTTCCACATACTTTCTTGTGAATGATGGGTGAAAATCATATGCATAGAAAAAAAACTTATTCTTTCAAATACGTGGTTTACACGGGTTTATACATTCACAGGAAAAGCAGTAAATCCAAAAGTACAATTAATTTCTTTGCTTATCACAAAAGACTAATTTAGATCTACTAGATCAAAAAAAAATTCTGAATGGGAGACAGTCCGTAATATGGGAATGCCAAAAGTAGAGCTTGAAAAAAAAATGGAAGTGAAAGACATCAGAGTGAGAATAGAACATAATTCCAGGGAGAAATCAAAGGAGAGAAAGCTGAAAGAAGGAATTCAGAGATTTGTATGGGAATTAAGGAGCTACTTTGGAGAGTGGAATTGAAATGAATGCTGTGAAAGTAGCATCCATGTTGATGAAATGGATGCTATCAAATACTTCAAAGATGTTCATAAATGTTAAAGGCATAGATTGTTAGGAAACACCCAGTCAGTCAGAGTGGCGGGGGTCAAGTGGGGAACTAACCTTGAATCTTTGCACAGCTGCAAGAGGTCCAAAACTGATTCCCATCATGAAACCTTATCTATCCGTTCCCAAGAGAAAGCCAGCATTCTGGGGAGATTTCTGTATTATAGGTAGAATAAGGTAAAAGTTAGCTTGAATTCGACACATGTGGATCTGGTTACTTGTGCTGACATAGATGGTGTAGATATGAGTATGGTTGGTTTATGGAATAGCTTTGGAATTAATTTGATGTGTTTGTGAAGACTGTAAAGTTTGGATTACAGCAATGGGCTCTACATGGGGTTGGCCTTGAAGAGCATTCAGAGGGTTCAATTGGTGCAGAATGCAGCAGCATGGATAGTAAAAGGCACCAATTATTCAGCTCAGATAACACCACTACTGACCTACATTGGTTGCCAATGTGCTTCTGGATAAGATTCAAGGTGCTCTTGTCTATCTTAAAGTTCTTCATGGCTTGGGAGTGAGTTACTTGAGGGACTGACTCTCCTGAGTTGCTTCTACCCATCCGATCCAGGATGGGCATGCTTCAGGTCCCATTGACCAAAGTGTGTCAGTTGGCAAGGCCTTTTAGGCCTACCTTGTTCTCCCTCCAGAGATCAGGATGTCCCCAGCTCTACTGGCCTTTTTTGAGGCCCTAAGACAGGGGTAGACAACTCTGGCCCCTTTACAACCTGTGGACTTCAACTCCCAGAGTTCCTGAGCCAGTGCACCGGTTGTAAATTGTCCATCCCGCCCTAAGACTTAGTTCTGAGACCAGACCTGGGGCTTCAAGGGTATACAGCAAGGGTCTGCAACCTTGACAACTTTAAGACTTGTGGACTTCAGCTCCCAGAATTCCTCAGCCAGCTATGCTGGCTGAGGAATTCTGGGAGCTGAAGTCCACAACTCTTAAAGTTGTCAAGGTTGCAGGCCCCTGCTGTACAGGATCCTGATTCTTGGTTGCACCTAATGATTTTGCTTGTGATGTTTTCTCAGCAACTTTGTATTTTAATGTTTGTAATGCTTGTAATTGTTTTTATTTTATTTCAATTCTGTTTGCTGCCCAGAGTCGCTTGTTGAGATAGATGGCCATATGAATTGAAAGATGAATAAATGAATATCCGATGAGTGAAATAATGCCATTGTTCCCCTAAAAAGGGAAAACTATAACGGGATTGGTTTGTTAGGCATGCCTGGGAAGGTGAGTGGCAGAATTCTGACTGAATTCTTACCTGCTTTCTAGGTAAGATGCAAACCGAATTAATGAAAATCATGGACAACTGCCTGAAGCCTTATGAGAAAGGTAAATTTGCTAAGCCAAACTGGGATCCACATCATGGAAGTCAGGAAGAATTTATTGCTTTAAGGTTTCCTTTCCTGTGTGAAGTTAGCCACTGAGATTTGTGCGCCATCATTGTGGCTTAGTTTGTCGTGCAAAACCAGCCAATGGTGTATGTTTTATGAATTGTGAATAAGCCGCCTATGGTTTATTTTCTGATATGTTATTTAATAGATGTGCATTGTAAAAACTTTTCATTCCACTGATTCATTGCTAAGCCACATTAACCATGATTTAGCGGAAAGACAACACATAAATGGGATAAATAGTCTGCAGCTGTTTTCATTTTGCCAGCAGACGGCCATTTTGCTTTTTTTAAATTTTGGGACACTTTTGCTTGCTTCACCTTGAATGATTCCCATAAATCAGTGCTTCCCAATTTTTTTCTTGGAATACTGCATCCAGTTTTGGTCACCACGATGTAAAAAAGATGCTGAGACTCTAGAAAGAGTACAGAGAAGAGCAACAAAGATGATTAGGGGACTGGAGGCTAAAACATATAAGGAACGGTTGCTGGAATTGGGTATGTCTAGTTTAACGAAGAGAAGGACGAGGGGGGACATGATAGCCATGTTCCAATATCTCAGGGGCTGCCACAAAGAAGAGGGAGTCAAGCTGTTCTCCAAGGCGCCTGAAGGCAGGACAAGAAGCAACGGGTGGAAACTGATCAAGGAGAGAAGCAACTTAGAACTAAGAAGAAACTTCCTGACAGTTAGAACAATTAACCAGTGGAACAACCTGCCTCCAGAAGCGGTGAATGCTCCAACAGTGGAAGTTTTTAAGAAGAGATTGGACAGCCATTTGTCCGAAATGGTGTAGGGTTCCTGCCTGAGCAGGGGGTTGGACTAGATGACCTCCAAGGTCCCTTCCAACTTTTATTATTATTATTATTATTATTATTATTATTATTATTATTATTATTATTATTATTTAAATCAATATCACTAATGGACTTTATGTCATTTTACCACGCTGCAAAGTGGTTGGTGGGTAAAGCAGAGATTGCAGATGGCTGCAAGCAGGCTGATACACACACCTCCCAAATCCTGACTGTGCATTCTGTGGAGGTGCGCATCCTGCGTGCTGATTGGTTAGTCCAACCTCCTGTTCTACGGAACTTCACCCTAGCGCCAGGGGTAGGCAACCTTGGCTGTTTTATGACGCGTGGACTTCAACTCCCAGAATTCCTGAGCCAGCATGGCTCAGCTTGGAAACCTCTCCCTTTCCCCTCAGCATGGCTGGCTCAAGAATTCTGGGAGTTGAAGTCCACGAGTCATAAAAGAGCCAAGGTTGCCTACCTCTGCGGGCCTAGCCAGAACATTAAAATTTGCTGATGTATAAAAAGAACAGCTATGCAACTGTCTCCGAATGATAGGCACATATGTTCCGTGCAGTGCAGTGATGCAGAAATCTACTCCAGCCTTTAGCCTGATTTGTTGTCATCCAAAGTTGCCAGCAATCTGCCAGTTGGCAATTCTGAATGATACTGCCATAACCTATCTGAAGGCTGGCATAGAACATTAAGGGAAAGTCACTTTGAGCCGTGCAAGCCTAACACAATCCTTTTCTCCTCCAGGAAATGTGGTCTTCGATCGGGACACACTGAATCACATGCTGGAACTGTCAGATGACCAGATAACTGTCAAGTGGAATGCAGAATTGAAGGAAAAAATACCTTACCACTGGATGAGATTTGAAAAAGATTCCTGTGTGCTTGGAAGCGAAGGGTTCACTGCAGGGAGAGTCTACTGGGAAATAAATGTGGAAGAAGGGAAGATCTGGGCTGTGGGGGTCGCCAAAGAGTCGGTGGAGAGAAAGCAGCCGGTACACTTTGCTCCCGAAAACGGCATTTGGGGGCTTGGTTTCGATGAGCAAAAAAAATACGTGGCCTATACCAATTCAGGTGTTGTTCCTTTGGGTCTGTCTGAGCCTCTCCAAAAGATCCAGGTAAATCTAGATTACACTGCCGGGCAGGTGTCATTTTACAATGCTGGGACCAACAATTGGATCTTTACCTTCCCGCCAGCAAACTTTTCTGGAGAGAACATCTACCCTTGGTTTCGGATCAAGGGAGGGCTGCTCAGGCTGCCAGCAATAGATTTTGAAGAGCTGGTTGATGACCTTGTGTGGGGAAGATATAGTGAGGTGCCTCTTTATGGAGACCCCTGGGAATTTTTTAATGAACCTTGGTGAAGTCCTAAGCAAATTGGCCATCTCCTGCCATGCATTCTCCTTGATTCCTCTTAGTCAGCTGCTTTATT
>NW_015394158.1:11010-12578 GCF_001527695.2 Protobothrops mucrosquamatus
GAGAAACTTCCTGACAGTTAGAACAATTAACCAGTGGAACAACCTGCCTCCAGAAGCGGTGAAGGCTCCAACACTGGAGGTTTTTAAGAAGAGACTGGACAGCCATTTGTCTGAAATGGTATAGGGTTTCCTGCCTGAGCAGGGGGTTGGACTAGATGGCCTCCAAGGTCCCTTCCAACATCATCATCATCATCATCATTATTATTATTATTATTATTATTATTATTATTATTATTATTATTATTATTATTATTATTATTATTATTATTATTATACCCCCAAAGAGCAGAAAAAGTATAAATCGCCTCAACTGAATTCAATTTCTTTCTTTTTCAGCAGTTTCTGAGTTTCTTCTTGCTTTTAATACATGAATATTTGTAGTCCTTGTCCCCCTCCTTCTAATCAGATATCCTCAATTAACAGAACAACAAATTATATGTATGACAAAAGCGAATCGGAAAAGAACCAAATCAGATCAAATCTTTATTACAATCATAGACCAGCAGAAGGAAAGTTGGGTACAGCCATTAAAATTCATAAAGGCTACATCAAGAATAAAAATAAAAATCTAAAAAAATATGAAAAAGGTGAATTAAAAACTAAAAGTACATATAAAAAACAAGAATCGGAAAGAAAGGGTAGGAACATTAGATGGCTGTAGGAGAGCATAAAAAATTAGTAGGTGAGAGACCAGATCAAGTTACCAAGCAATATGGTGAATTAGGTGCTCATTTCATATCTTAGAAGCTGCCTGGACAAGTCCCTACAATTTTCTTGGCAAGGTTTTTCAAAAGTGGTTTGCCATTGCCTCCTTCCAAGGGCTGAGAGAAAGTGATTGGCCCAGGGAAGAATACTGTACAAGTCTCCCAGTTTCTAGCCTGATATCTTAGTTACTATACCAAACTGGCTCTCTAGAGGTTCACTAACCTTTAGGTCAAATTTACCTTTGATAACCTTTATCAAATTTATATAGCCACCCATCTCACCACTAGCGACTCAGAATCGGTCACAAAAAAAGGGATAAAACAGCAATGTAAAAAAAACCTACAGATACAAAATGTGAAAATCCATGTTAATAAATACCATAAAAGTATGATAGTTCCAATCCAGTCTGAATATCTATCTGACTGTGCGACAAAGCCAAAATTGAAAATAAACATCCCAGAATTTATACCACAAGGCATTCTCCAACAGACAGCACCAAGAATGTGAACTGGATTTGACTTTCCAACTGATGACCTTGGAGAATTCTGTGTAAAGAAGTAAAAACAGTAACCTTGCAGATTTCAGACAATTTCAATAAACCTTCAGCTGCCAATTCTCTGTCAGGGTTCAGAGTCATCTGTTGCCCAGAATGAAGCTATAAGGACTGTTAGGAATAAAATTTTAGAATAAAAAGTAAAGTTAAGTGACACGTACTCTGTAAAATTTCTACACGCAGACAGTAAGATTTCTACACAAAATTTCTACACGTAGACTGCAAGATTTCTACACAATTTCTACATGTACACGTACCTTGGAAGAGTTCTGCACGTAGGCTATAGGATTTCCACACTGAGCTATAGGAT
>NW_015394159.1:0-5280 GCF_001527695.2 Protobothrops mucrosquamatus
GATGTCTCTTTATGGGTTCTAATTGTTAAGAGATAACAGGAAAGCTCTCTTGAGTATTAGGGAAAGTGACATATGTTCCCTGTTAAGAGGAAGGGACAGGTGTGCCTGGATGTGAAGAATGAAAAGGTCTGTCTTTTTTGCAATACAGATTAGAGAGACAGAGAGAGAGAAGTAGAAAAAGCTGAGAGTTAGCAAAAAACTGGACATTTTGTACCACAGGGTGCTTTTGCTCATGACACTGCTTTGCCATTTTTGCAAAATTGTAATTATTGTCTTGCTAATTTATAAGACAATGCAGGGGCAGAAAGTTTTGGAAGCTGAAGTAGTCCAGAAAGAGGAAGAAGTTTGCAAATGCAGTTTCTTATTTTTTAAAAAATAAATCCATATTCTTCCACAAGATATTGTAGATTATGGCATATTTATTTGGAACCACGAGTTTCCCCAAAATCCCCAGAAAGCCCCCCCCCCCCTGCAGTGTCCTTTTTGCAGATTTATGATGAAGGCTGGAAAGGACTTTTGAGATCTTCTGGTCCAGCTTCCTGCCTGTGTGTGAATCCACTACTAGAACATCCAGCTTCTATTTGAATACATCCAATGAAAAAAAGCCCAGTTCCAACTCTTCAATAATGGAGGGCTCATTACTGAACAAATTTTTAGCATATTTTTTTCCCTGATATCAAATCAGAATCTGTTTCCTCGTAATTTAGACATATGTTTCTTGTCCCACCTGGTGGAACAACTTTGAAAAATTCTGCCCTATATGCTACAAATACTTGAGGACAGCTGTCTTGTCTCTCAGTACTGTTGTCTTTTCTAGGTTAAATGCACTCAGTATATCCAAGCATCCCTTTTTTGTCTTTCTGTCCATATCTGGATATAATATTCTAGACATGGGCTGACAATTATGGGATAAAAAAGAAGCCTTCTTTTCATTTTGAGATTATACTAGGGTTGATGTCACCTAGGGATTGGATTTGCTTCTTTTGTAACTGCATCACAATCAGCTCATGTTCAGCATGTAAGCAACCAAGGTGCCCAAACTCTGGCCAGTATGATTCTTCCTATCATATACCGATGTCCTTAACTTTTCATCCTCAAATGCATTTTTCCATATTGAATACTTACTTTGCTATTTCTGCCCATTGTTCCATCTTAGTTTAGCAGGATCCCCCTGAATTTTGCTACTACACTCTAAATTATTTTCTCTTCCTTCTTTTTTCATTAGCCAAAAATCTGATATTTTTTTCATCATTTATAAACAGCACAGTGACTAGAATGGTGCACTGTGGTATGCCATTCAAAACTTCCTTCTAATTCTACATTCACTGGATATGATTGTTCCTCATCACTAAATCCACACAGTGGTAGCATAATCGAGCCCACATTTTGCCAATTCCTCTACTAGGATATTGTGGGAGATTTTGTTGAACATGTATATGCAGGTTATGTCTGGGTTTATGGGCAAAGGTCAAAATAGCAACAACAATCACACTTAGGCTTATATACCATTCCATAGTGCTTTATAGCACTAAATGTTCACTATTCTTCCCTCTTCCCTTGCCAAACTTATTTTGGTTTCTGAAACTTTCTTTTTTCTTTTTAATATATTTTATTTATTTTTTGCAATGACAATCCTTAGTGCTTAATAAACAGTGTATTGTCTGGGTTCATATATTTGAAAAAACAATCAATAATAATTAATTTCTATAATTCCATGATCAATATATTAATTAATAATAAGTTTCCTTGATCTTCCCTTCTTCCAGTGATATTCTCCTTTGTCAACATTAGGTAAATATAATAACATTTTCAATGCATACAAGGTTGGATATAAACATTTTTTTGTGTTTGTACAAATAACAATGTCATCCATATATAACATCTTTTCTAATTAACTTATGTTTCCATTGTATTTGTCATCTTGTTAGGTCACTATGTGTCCTGTTTTCAAAATTCTTATTAAAATTTAATTTCCCCTCAGTATTCAAACCATTCTTATCAGTCATAGTTTTCTCAAAATTGATTACCTAACTATCCAAACTTTTCATTTACATACACCATCCCAATATTTTCATATTTCATATATTATAAAAATATTATACTACTTATATATTCTATAACATCCACATATAACATCTTTTCTGAATGGCTTATATTTCAACTATATTTGTAAAAGTCATCTTGTTAGGTCACTATATGTCCTGCTTTCAAAATTCTTATTTAAGCTTAATTTCCCCTCAATATTCAAACCATTCTTCTCCGTCATAATTCTCTCAGAATTAATTACTTTTAAATATCCAAACTTTCCATTCACATACATCATCCCAGTATTTTAACATTTCATATATTGTAAAAGATACTATACTACTTATATCTCTTATCCCTCTTACTATAGGGTCCCTTTATATCCAAAATTATCTATTCTTTTAACCATATTCAAACAAATGTTTAATCATGTAGTTCTCCATCTGGTAAGTCGAATCAAATCTCTTAAGTCTAACTCTAGCCTTCTTCTTTTGCCAAATAGCTTTCTAAGTTAGTATATTCTGCTTGTCAGGAAGTTCCTGTATTTTTGTAAGTGTTGTTGAGAGTGAGAAGGACAAGTTGAATAGGATATACACTTTTTGTCTCCCAGACTCTGATGATTTTCCTGGCAGCTCTATAATCCATTTTGTTAAATCTTCTTTCTTATCCTTGAATCTGTTTTGAAGTCCTGATGGATAAAATATCTTTTCCATTTTCATTGTCATAGTAAAATCTGGTAGATTTTTTTTCTGTTTGTGTTAACTTGTAGTTCTCTTCATTTGTAGCTTCCCTATTTAAGTCACTTTCTTCTAGAGTGTGTTCTGTTATCTGATTTGTTTGTTCATTCTTTATCGTCGGTTTTTAAGAGTTTTTCAATTGTAAGTTTAGATTGAAGATGTGCTCATTTATGTCATCAAAGTTGTTTTTGATCTCATCATGGTTTGATACTATTGTCATTTGAATCTGTCATAGCATTGCGTACATTTCCTCCTGAAAACTACTTGTCTAGTCTTGGAGTATTACTCCTGCAGATCTCTGATGTTCCAGGCTAGATCCTTCAGAAGGGTATATTAAGTGTGGTTTCCTGTCCATTTTACATAAATATGCAATATCCATTTTGTCTCCCCCTCCAAATAGTCTTTTACCAGTACCATAGTCTCTGTAGTTAGCCTTATCAAACCAGCCAATCTCAAGATCCAAACAACCAAATCTTATATAGCTTTTATCTTTATAGATGGTTTTTATAATTCAATATGTTTCCAATTGTCAGGGCATCAGTGAAAGCAGTATTTATAACAATTCTTCTATTTAGGAGTCAATTATCAACCAGTCAGAGTTGCAATCCAGAATGTTTAGCCACCTTGAAGCCTTCTAGTAAATTCCCCCTTAGAAGATTAGCCAACATTTTTCTTTTTCTGCAAACAATTCTTGAGCTTAGACAACAGTTAAAGTTTTCTTTTTCTGCAGGCATTTTTTAAGCTTATAGATGGCTCAGTATTTTTCCTTTCTTTGTTCCCAACTGTTTTCTATTTTCTATTAAAGTTCAAGAAAACATTTTTTTCTTTATTTATGGGCGTCTTCCCAATTTACTTAGTCAGAGTTATTGTTGTTCTATGCTCTGATTCTCCACTAGATGTCAGTAGTTATTTATTTTCCAACTTTTTCAAATAAAAAGATTATTATTTTTTTAATAATTTGAAGCCCTTTAGGGTGTAAAATCTTAATGGTTTTCTTAATTTTCAGATTTATCCAGACTATAGTATTGTTAGTTTCATTTCAGTATATTTCTTTCCCCTTAGAAGTTAATTTGCTGCTTCCGTCTATGGAGGAATGGGGATTTAGTCCCTCCCTCACTTTCAGAGGATTTCTTGCTTTGGGATCTTTTCCAGGGAATCAGTTACAAAATAGAAGAGAGAAGATCGAATTCTCACCCAGTTTCAAGCACACTGTTCACCGTTGTTCTGGTTTGTGCTTTTGGATTTCGGCTGCTGGTAGCTTGGGCTAGATACTGTTGTGCAGCTAGCCTTTCTCCTGTCAGGTTGGAGGGCTTCCCCCAGATTGAGCGGATCTACTGCTGTTGTTCCATGATCATCAGGTCAGCCCTCCTTCTTTGTCGCCTCTCCAGGGTGACTTTTGACCCATTTAGGGTCCCCTGGCAGGGCAAAATCAGCCGTGGGGTGCAGAGCCCCGTGATCCCTCAGCCACATTGCTACAGGGCAGAACCGGAAGTCTGGTTTCTTAAACTTTCTCTTACCTCTGTCTGCCCAAAATATTTTGACCAGTGTTGACCCATTTCCTGACAAGAACAAGGAGAGGAACTGTCTCACCTATCTTGAGAGTAATGGAGAAAACACTTGAAAGGATTGGTGTTTGATCTTGGACTGTGATCTTAAGGAAGAAGCAGAGTGAAAATGCCTTCATCATGATGGACCAAGTAACACAGGTTTATCTACCCAAGTTTAAATCAGTTTATGTAAAGCAAACTTGGAGAAGTTGGTGGGAACAGCAGATTCATTATTTCTGAAAGGACACAAAGTGCAAAGAATAGACTAGTCTGCTGAATTATTGGTTTCCCGTCAAATAGTGTCCCCCGGGCCCACCCCCAGGGAAATATGGCAAAGTTTGAGAGTCTCTGCTGAATGAAAGCATCTACTACTTTTATAACAGGAAACTGCAGTCAGTCATAATGACTATTCTTGCCTTTTCCTCCTACAGCACAGATATGACAGTCTTGATTTACCAGAAATTTGTGTAAGTTTGTGTGGATTTATCTCTGTCATTGTTGCTGTATTAGGGATGGATTTCCTACCATCTTCATTCCATGTTCATGGTGAATATCTGTGCTGCATCAAATCTTTCCATCAGGCGTTTTAGTCACTTAAGATTTGCTATGAAGTCAACAAGAAATGGATCAAAAAGCACAATGTAATGTAGGGTTTGGATGATTGAAGAGGAATTATATCAAGACCCTTAAATATGGTATCCTTGGTGCTGTCTGAATGTGATTGTTTGCTTCCAGATGTTTTATTACCCAAATAGGTAACATCAACAGTGATAGCTGTCAAACGGCTTGATACCTTTCCCCTGGGCATAAGGGGATAGGTGAGCTGCCCGGGGTAGGAGTTGAGTTCCCGAGTCGTCCTATATGGACGATGTAGGTGAGAACTCCTCCGGAGCCCCGAGGATTCTCCGCGATCCAGGACGCCTTCGCTTCGGCGAAGCTAGAAGCCGCCGCCACCGCTGCAACTTAAAGTT
>NW_015394159.1:6357-12575 GCF_001527695.2 Protobothrops mucrosquamatus
TAATTTTTTTATTAATGTGGAGGAGATGGATTGTTTATAAATAGAGTTTGTGGAGTTAGAGATATTAATATTTGTTTACCTATATTTGAATATTAGCCTGGGATTTGGTTTGGGAAGTCCGGGGGGGTGGGATATATTATAATATTGTGTAATACTTGTGATGTTTTTTTCTTTTTTGGAAAACAATAAAAATTTTATAGTGAAAAAACAGTGATAGTGAATGTGGGTTGGCTCTCCTTGAGATATAGTAGCTTGTTCTGCCAATTCTGGTTGGAGTGTGTGATAGTTCCTTGATTAGGTATTATTTTCTGCTTGATTGTTTGTTTGGTGTTAATCCCTTCTTATCTGGTTGTTGGCTACAGATGGTATAGCATTAAAAAGTATAAATGATAACATTAAAAGGTAGAGATGATAGCATTAAAAAACCTACTATCCTCATATAGTAGAATCATAATCCAGAAAGGAGCACAGCAGAAATCCTGAATTGAAAGTTAAAATTCATCCATTGCTGAAACATTTTTTTAAGAGCATTGTTTTCTCTGAAACAGAATTTTTCCACTGATCCAAAATTTGTTGAAATAGCGAAATAGATACAGAATGAATTTTAGGCACACTAAACTTAGGAAAACACATAGGTGTTAGAAACTTTGACATTGATTTAAGCTCCTCTTTATAAATTACAAATAATAACACAAGGCCAGAAAAATTAAGTGATGCAGAAGGAGGAAAGATTTTACTTTAGCTGAGATTTTAATCTATCAAGATGCATTATAATGAACCTCAGTAATGTATGCTTTGGAGAGCTTGAATTTTTTATGCAATCAGTTATCTTCAGACAGTAGCTCCTGAGCTTACTTTAATCTCAGGTTTCTTTATATAAATCATGGCATAAACCCATGCTTGAAAAAGCAATTTGAAAAAGAAAAATAGCCCCTGAAAAAGGAAGGAGTCTTTTCAAGCTGTTTGCAAAAAAAAAAAAAGTTTATTCAGAAAAAAAGAAGATCCTATATATCTCTTTTGACTTTAAGGCTTCTTGCTTTCTCATTTTGATCATACTCCAGAATGACAGACACAGTTATAAGGGCAAACATGAGCTTGGCTTCATAGACAATGGATGAAGTTCAACCATGGAAATTGATGGGATCACTGGGCTAAACACTGTCTATCTCCTAGAAGAAAGGTGGCAAGTTATAAATATACAATATTTTACATGATATATGATGGATGAATGGGTAGGTAGGTAGGTAGGTAGGTAGGTAGATAGATAGATAGATAGATAGATAGATAGATAGATAGATAGATAGATAGATAGATAGATAGATAGATAGATAGATAGATAGATAGATAGATAGATAGATAGATAGATAGATAGATGCTTTCAAGTCACTAATGACTCTTGGTGACTAACAAATCCTTTGCAGTTTTCTTGGCAAGGTTTTTGAAAGTTGTTTGTCATTGTTTCCCTTCCCAGGGCTGAAAGAGTGTGACTGGCCAAGCTGGCTTTGTATCTAAATTGGGATTAGAATGCCTGGTCTTCCATTTTCTAGTTTGATCCCTCAATCACTACATCTCTCTCTCTCTCTCTCTCTCTCTCTCTCTCTCTCTCTCTCTCTCTCTCTCTCTCTCTCTCTCTCTCTCGTCCACCATCAATTGAGGGAGGGGAAGGGGAGACAAATGGGTAATAAAACTATATACCTTTATGATGGGAAATTGGGAGGGGCAAAGTGACAGTTGAGAAAGAACAAGCAGTTTGGAATCTGGTTCATGCTGGTGCCCTGGCATTTTCAAGGCCATTTGCCCTGAGAGTAGAATTTCACCAGCCCAAACACCTCAGTATTTCCCATAACATCTCAGTGGTGCCAGATTGGCTACACACAGACAGACCACGGGGGGAGGGCTAGGGAAAACCAGGGAGTTGGTTCTGAATTAGCATGTGGGAATTATAGATTCCACTTGACACTACTGTAATCAGCATCTCTTAGTAAAAGTGCCTCTTTACTTCAACCAAATGGAGACAAAAGCTTTACTTCCCCAAGGGATCAGACAGGGCAGATCTGACACTCTCTCTCTCTCTCTCTCTCTCTCTCTCTCTCTCTCTCTCTCTCTCTCTCTCTCTCTCTCTCTCTCTCTCTCTCTCTCTCTCTCTCTTTCACACACACACACACACACACACACACACTCCGTACATACACACACCATAGTGGTTTGCCATTGCCCTCTTCCTAATACTGAGAAGAAGTGACTGGCCCAGAGTCATCCAGTTGATTCTCATGCCTAACACAGAAATAAAATTCATATTTTCCCAGCTGCTCTAACCTTTAAACACTATACTAAAATAATAAAATGCTTCTCAATATTTATTTATTAGCACGATTTATAAGATTGCCCAGAGTCACTCTCTTTCAATTAGGCATACTTATAAACCTTATTTATTTCAGTTTTCCTAAGAAAAAAAAACCTGATCTCCATCTTATAAAATCATAATCAGGATTGCAACTATTGCTTTGGATTTTTCACTTCTCTAAATTTTGCGATGCTGCTATACCGAACTGTACTTATTGACATAAAATATAAACTGCTATAGAGCATGCATTGAAAAATTCTTATTTTATGATAAATATTTTACAAAACATGGCTTTTGTGTGAATTTTTTTTTCTGCTATAATAACAAATACTGTTATTGAGGGAAAAAATACTAAGCAAATAAAAAATGGAATAGATTAGAAGTTGTTCTGTATTGTATGGATCTCTCCTTGCCTATTGTTAATGTATCTTTCTGAAGTAAGGAATTTTTTAATTGAATATTTTTGCTTTCCCAGCTTGGGTTCTCTATAAATGTAGAGAATGTATTTGCTATGAAGCATAGATCCTCAGAAAGCAGGAAACTTGTCATGCATGATTAACTATAACTGAAAAACAGATGGGAAAAAATACTAACTACAGAATAGAAATGCCATTTACCAACAGAATGATAATGTGGGGTATTGACCAGAGATTTCATCTTGCAGAAAATTGCATTCAGCATTATGAAATTCTCTCTAATTTTATCTTGTGTTTCTTTAAAGTAAGTTACTCTTTACATGGCATGTTTGTCGTGCTTGATGCACACACTCATACGGTGATTCTGATTTTCTCCCTTAATCTAGTTAATTGGATGTAAATTTAGTGCAAGGTCAGAAATAATCTTAGCCCAACCCATGCCCATAGAGCAGGCAATGCAGCTGACTGTGGATTTTCCTTTTGATTTGCCAGTGCAGGACAAATATTGAGTCTCTGCTCATATAAAAGTTTACTACTTCTATTCTGTAAATAGAATAGTGGCCTTTTTTATATGACAACTCCTTCTTAGACAGCAGATAAAGAAATTATGAACAAAATGTCTTGTCAGCACTCCCAGGTAAATGAGATAAAATTGACTAAATTAGCCAATTCTACTTTATTGTAAAGCTATATTAACAGAATCGTACAAGGCACAAATCTACGAAACACTTTTAGCTACCCAAACAATCCTTCCTAAGTTTCTTCCTCTGCCCGTTAAGTCATTGGAGGCTCCTGCTACTCTTGTCTGATTCTTTGCTAGGCTGTATCTCTTTCCCTCATCCCTAAAGGTAATTCTTACTTACCATTACATGTCTATTAATTCACTGTTCTTTCAGCTTTAAGATGTCTTAGCACATGAGAAGCAATAACCACATTCAGCCATTTTAAAAAAGTTGAATGAATCTTTTTATTAGGGTTGTGGGAATCAAAAATATAGCCTATTGATCTATTGGATTTAATAAGGCCTAGGTGAATTGGAACAGGCCCCACAGAGAGGACATGAACCAAAGTCTCCAGCTCAGATGGTTTCATAATATGAAAGAACTATTTGTAATTTGCTGAGCAACTGCATTTTGTGTAATATGATTTTGCAGAGTAGATAGTTTCATAGGTATATTTGGAACAAGATGGTTAGAACTGTGTGAAATAAGGAACTGAAAGTAGCAGATGTACACGGGTATATGTGGAAACTGATGGTCAGCAAGAAAGAACAAAAAACTGATTTCTCAAATGTTGCAAGAAAGTGATCATCATGTGTATGGCCATTAGGAAAAAGGGTATAAAAGATAGAACTCAAGACTAGCTCATGGCCACTGGCCTATAGCTGTCCTTCTTGGAACTGCTATGCCATTGGACCTCATTGCAATGGGTGCTAATGTAAGTGATGCTATGAATCCTAAAGTAAGAATTATTGTTTGTGTTGCTGTCTCTTGTTTCTTTCATTGGGTTTTTCCTTGACAGGGTCAACTAAAATGATACATTTTAATCAGATAAAACTGGGTCTAAGCAATACAGCAAAGTCAAATCAATCTCATATAGGAGGCAGCAGACCTGAGCTACCAATAACTTGATAACTGCAAGAGTTATACCGTGTTGTACCACTTTGCTGCCATCAAGTTGTCACCCACATTTTTTACAGTCCAGGCTACAAAATCATAGTATACTGAATAATTAATCAGTGATAACTATTATTAATATCAAATTATATCTAATATTAAGGGGCAAACAAACACTATTCACTCTTCCTCAGTCTGAAATATATTTTAGGCCTATCACTTGCTGATTTCCAATGTTTTGCAATGGACATAAGCTGCATATATTTAGTTGATCAACAGCTTCACATTCTAATTCTTTGAAGAACTGAATGGATGCCATCTAAATGAAGTGATTTGCTATTTTTTTTAAAATTAATCAATAGAAGGATCTTGGAGTTCTGATGAAGGGTTCAATGAACATGTCAACCTTTAAATGCAGCAACTGTCAAGAAGGCAAATACCATCCAGAAGAAAATTAAAAATAAAACTGGCAAGACAATAATACACCTATTTTAATTTTTCCTGAATTTTGGATTACAACAAGCAACTTGGCACCAGCAAAACATGTAAGCAAGAAGAATGTAAAAGAAACAAAGGTTATTGTTACCTGGGAAATAAAAGAATGGGCCTGCAGCTAGATACATGCTAAAATTATACACAGGTATATAGAACTAGGAAGCTATTCATCAAGATTTGATCAAACAGAGACCAAAGAGCAGCAACCAGCTAGCTGTTAATTACCAGTCACTAAGTCATATTTGATTCTGGAAGCTACAAGGTTAATGAAAGCCTTGAGGTAGCATGGAAAAAATGTATGATGAACACTGCCGACAAACGATAAAAGTACAAGTTGTTCAGGTCTTTGTTGCAAGACTCCATTGTTCAGATCCTCCAGCTATGATATATAACTGTCTTCTACAACAACCCAGGTTGAGCTCAGCCAACTCAACCATGGGCAGGTACGTAAGTTAGTATGTATGAATGTGGTTTTGAAAGGTTTTCTTAGAAATTTTGAAAACATTGAAGTGTTCCTGCTGAAGAAACTCAGTGTCTTGTATATTGATGACTGCATAGGATTAGGCTATCTTTCTGAAAGTGGCAACTATCCATCTATATCAGTTCTTTATCTGTGTCAGAAGATGAAATCATTAATCCAACTGTATGAGAAAGCAAAGGGTGTCGTTGGAGCTGAATTCCCATGAAACAAGCAAGATTTAGCTATGTGCCTTGATTGCACCTTACCTTCTGAATCACAGACAAGTTATGCAATACTCCTGGGAAGCTTTCTGAAATGATCTGGATGGTCAATGTATGACTCAAAATGCCAGGCTGGGTTTATTTGACATAATCTAACAGAGTTCTTGTGTTCCTTTAGAATAATTGTATATATGGAATTAGTGTTGGAGAAAATGAAATTCAGATCCATCTATTCCCATTTTAAGAACAGAAGTAATAACACCTAATATTTTTGCAAGCTTAGTATCCATAAACACAAACTTTGAACTTCCTTTCACATCAAGAGTCATGTTTTTCTTCATTTATTGCTATATGTTTGATTGTGGCATAGCTCAATGAGATTTGAAATATGAAAATAACAAGTTTT
Source organism: Protobothrops mucrosquamatus (assembly GCF_001527695.2). Taxonomy (NCBI): domain Eukaryota; kingdom Metazoa; phylum Chordata; class Lepidosauria; order Squamata; family Viperidae; genus Protobothrops; species Protobothrops mucrosquamatus. Next base: position 12,316 of record NW_015394159.1, read on the forward strand.
ACAAAACATTAATGTATGAAAATCTGAATTTTTTGAAAGCGAAAGAAACATGGGAGAGATGACAATTCATGGAAAAATACCTTTTCTCTCTTTCTTGGTCTCTCACTCATTAATAAACATTTCTCTTCCCATTTCAACTTTCTTGGGACATATTTCATGGAACAAAATAATGCTACTTTTGTTTGAATCTTATTTTCTCCCATTGCTTAAAGCAGAAATAGAAGCTATAGTAAGCATCTATCAACAAGAGTTTAATTAAA